>NW_024544578.1:0-60126 GCF_018167655.1 Microtus oregoni
AGCACACTGAGTACTGAGCACCGAGCACCCTGAGTACTGATCACTGAGCACCCTGAGCACTGAGAACCCAGCACCCTGAGCACTGAGCACCGAGCACCCTGAGTACTGATCACTGAGCACCCTGAGCACTGAGAACCCAGCACCCTGAGCACTGAGCACCGAGCACCCTGAGCACTGAGCACCCAGCACGCTGAGTACTGAGCACCCAGCACCCCGAGCACTGAGCACCCAGCACCCAGAGCACTGAGCACTGAGCACCCTGAGTACTGAGCACTGAGCACCCTGAGCACTGAGCACCGAGCACCCTGAGTACAGATCACTGAGCACCCTGAGCACTGAGCACCCAGCACCCTGAGTACTGAGCACCCAGCACCCTGAGCACTGAGCACCGAGCACCCTGAGCACTGAGCACCCAGCACGCTGAGTACTGAGCACCCAGCACCCCGAGCACTGAGCACCCAGCACCCAGAGCACTGAGCACTGAGCACCCTGAGTACTGAGCACTGAGCACCCTGAGCACTGAGCACCGAGCACCCTGAGTACTGATCACTGAGCACCCTGAGCACTGAGCACCCAGCACCCTGAGTACTGAGCACCCAGCACCCTGAGTACTGAGCACCTAGCACCCTGAGTACTGAGCACCCAGCACCCTGAGCACTGAGCACCGAGCACCCTGAGCACTGAGCACCCAGCACCCTGAGTACTGAGCACCCAGCACCCTGAGCACTGAGCACCCAGCACCCTGAGTACTGAGCACCCAGCACCCTGAGCACTGAGCACCCAGCACCCTGAGTACTGAGCACCCAGCACCCTGAGCACTGAGCACCGAGCACCCTGAGCACTGAGCACCGAGCACGCTGAGTACTGAGCACTGAGAACCCTGAGTACTGAGCACCGAGCACCCTGAGTACTGAGCACCCAGCACCCGGAGTACTGAGCACCCAGCACCCTGAGTACTAAGCACCGAGCAACCTGAGTACTGAGCACCCAGCACCCTGAGCACTGAACACACAGCACCCTGAGTACTGAGCACCTCGAGCACTGAGCACCCAGCACCCTGAGTACTGAGCACCGAGCACCCCGAGCACTGAGCACCCAGCACCGCGAGCACTGAGCACCCAGCACCCCGAGCACTGAGCACCGAGCACCCTGAGTACTGAGCACCCAGCACCCTGAGTACTGAGCACCCAGCACCCAGAGCACTGAGCACTGAGCACCCTGAGTACTGAGCACTGAGCACCCTGAGCACTGAGCACCGAGCACCCTGAGTACTGATCACTGAGCACCCTGAGCACTGAGCACCCAGCACCCTGAGTACTGAGCACCCAGCACCCTGAGTACTGAGCACCCAGCACCCAGAGTACTGAGCACCCAGCACCCTGAGCACTGAGCACCGAGCACCCTGAGCACTGAGCACCCAGCACCCTGAGTACTGAGCACCCAACACCCTGAGCACTGAGCACCCAGCACCCTGAGTACTGAGCACCCAGCACCCTGAGCACTGAGCATCCAGCACCCTGAGTACTGAGCACCCAGCACCCTGAGCACTGAGCACCGAGCACCCTGAGCACTGAGCACCCAGCACGCTGAGTACTGAGCACCCAGCACCCCGAGCACTGAGCACCCAGCACCCAGAGCACTGAGCACTGAGCACCCTGAGTACTAAGCACTGAGCACCCTGAGCACTGAGCACCGAGCACCCTGAGTACTGATCACTGAGCACCCTGAGCACTGAGCACCCAGCACCCTGAGTACTGAGCACCCAGCACCCTGAGCACTGAGCACCGAGCACCCTGAGCACTGAGCACCCAGCACGCTGAGTACTGAGCACCCAGCACCCCGAGCACTGAGCACCCAGCACCCAGAGCACTGAGCACTGAGCACCCTGAGTACTGAGCACTGAGCACCCTGAGCACTGAGCACCGAGCACCCTGAGTACTGATCACTGAGCACCCTGAGCACTGAGCACCCAGCACCCTGAGTACTGAGCACCCAGCACCCTGAGTACTGAGCACCCAGCACCCTGAGTACTGAGCACCCCAGCACCCTGAGCACTGAGCACCGAGCACCCTGAGCACTGAGCACCCAGCACCCTGAGTACTGAGCACCCAGCACCCTGAGCACTGAGCACCCAGCACCCTGAGTACTGAGCACCCAGCACCCTGAGCACTGAGCACCCAGCACCCTGAGTACTGAGCACCCAGCACCCTGAGCACTGAGCACCGAGCACCCTGAGCACTGAGCACCCAGCACGCTGAGTACTGAGCACTGAGCACCCTGAGTACTGAGCACCGAGCACCCTGAGTACTGAGCACCCAGCACCCGGAGTACTGAGCACCCAGCACCCTGAGTACTAAGCACCGAGCAACCTGAGTACTGAGCACCCAGCACCCTGAGCACTGAACACACAGCACCCTGAGTACTGAGCACCTCGAGCACTGAGCACCCAGCACCCTGAGTACTGAGCACCGAGCACCCCGAGCACTGAGCACCCAGCACCGCGAGCACTGAGCACCCAGCACCCCGAGCACTGAGCACCGAGCACCCTGAGTACTGAGCACCCAGCACCCTGAGTACTGAGCACCCAGCATCCAGAGCACTGAGCACTGCGCACCCTGAGTACTGAGCACTGAGCACCCTGAGCACTGAGCACCGAGCACCCTGAGTACTGATCACTGAGCACCCTGAGCACTGAGCACCCAGCACCCTGAGTACTGAGCACCCAGCACCCTGAGTACTGAGCACCCAGCACCCTGAGTACTGAGCACCCAGCACCCTGAGCACTGAGCACCGAGCACCCTGAGCACTGAGCACCCAGCACCCTGAGTACTGAGCACCCAGCACCCTGAGCACTGAGCACCCAGCACCCTGAGTACTGAGCACCCAGCACCCTGAGCACTGAGCACCCAGCACCCTGAGTACTGAGCACCCAGCACCCTGAGCACTGAGCACCGAGCACCCTGAGCACTGAGCACCCAGCACGCTGAGTACTGAGCAATGAGCACCCTGAGTACTGAGCACCGAGCACCCTGAGTACTGAGCACCCAGCACCCGGAGTACTGAGCACCCAGCACCCTGAGTACTAAGCACCGAGCAACCTGAGTACTGAGCACCCAGCACCCTGAGCACTGAACACACAGCACCCTGAGTACTGAGCACCTCGAGCACTGAGCACCCAGCACCCTGAGTACTGAGCACCGAGCACCCCGAGCACTGAGCACCCAGCACCGCGAGCACTGAGCACCCAGCACCCCGAGCACTGAGCACTGAGCACCCTGAGTACTGAGCACCCAGCACCCTGTGTACTGAGCACCCAGCACCCTGAGCACTGAGTACCCAGCACCCTGAGCACTGAGCACCCTGAGTACTGAGCACTGAGCACCCTGAGTACTGAGCACTGAGCACCCTGAGTACTGAGCACCCAGCACCCTGAGTACTGAGCACCCAGCACCCTGAGCAATGAGCACCCTGAGTACTGAGCACCCAGCACCCTGAGCACCGAGCACCCAGCACCCCGAGCACTGAGCACCCAGCACCCTGAGCATTGAGCACCCTGAGTACTGAGCACTGAGCACCCTGAGTACTTAGCACCCAGTACCCTGAGTACTGAGCACCCAGCACCCTGAGCAATGAGCACCCTGAGTACTGAGCACCCAGCACCCTGAGCACTGAGCACCGAGCACCCCGAGCACTGAACACCCAGCACCTGGAGTACTGAGCACACAGCACCCTGAGTACTAAGCACCGAGCACCCTGAGTACTGAGCACCCAGGACCCTCAGCACTGAACACACAGCACCCTGAGTACTGAGCACCCCGAGCACTGAGCACCCAGCACCCTGAGCACTGAGGACCCAGCACCCTGAGAACTGAGCACCCATCACCGTGAGCACTGAGCACCCAGCACACTGAGTACTGAGCACCCAGCACCCTGAGCACTGAGCACCCAGCACCCTGAGTACTGAGCATCCAGCAACCCGAGCACTGAGCAGCCAGCACCCTGAGTACTGAGCACTGAGCACCCAGCACCCCGAGCACTGAGCACCCAGCACCCTGAGCACTGAGAACCCTGAGTACTGAGCACCCAGCACCCTGAGTACTGAGCATCCAGCACCCCGAGCACTGAGCACTCAGCACCCTGTGTACTGAGCACTGAGTAACCAGCACCCCGAGCACTGAGCACCCAGCACCCTGAGCACTGAGCACCCAGCACCCTGAGTACTGAGCATCCAGCACCCCGAGCACTAAGCACTCAGCACCCTGTGTACTGAGCACTGAGTACCCAGCACCCCGAGAACTGAGCACCCAGCACCCTGTGTACTGAGCACTGAGTAACCAGCACCCCGAGCACTGAGCACCCAGCACCCTGAGTACTGAGCACCCAGCACCCCGAGCACTGAGCACCCAGCACCCAGAGCACTGAGCACTGAGCACCCTGAGTACTGAGCACTGAGCACCCTGAGCACTGAGCACCGAGCACCCTGAGTACTGATCACTGAGCACCCTGAGCACTGAGCACCCAGCACCCTGAGTACTGAGCACCCAGCACCCTGAGCACTGAGCACCCAGCACCCTGAGTACTGAGCACCCAGCACCCTGAGCACTGAGCACCGAGCACCCTGAGCACTGAGCACCCAGCACGCTGAGTACTGAGCACTGAGCACCCTGAGTACTGAGCACCGAGCACCCTGAGTACTGAGCACCCAGCACCCGGAGTACTGAGCACCGAGCACCCTGAGTACTAAGCACCGAGCACCCTGAGTACTGAGCACCCAGCACCCTGAGCACTGAACACACAGCACCCTGAGTACTGAGCACCTCGAGCACTGAGCACCCAGCACCCTGAGTACTGAGCACCGAGCACCCCGAGAACTGAGCACCCAGCACCGCGAGCACTGAGCACCCAGCACCCCGAGCACTGAGCACCGAGCACCCTGAGTACTGAGCACCCAGCACCCTGTGTACTGAGCACCCAGCACCCTGAGCACTGAGTACCCAGCACCCTGAGCACTGAGCACCCAGCACCCTGAGCACTGAGCACCCAGCACCCCGAGCACTGAGCACCCAGCACCCTGAGCACTGAGCACCCAGCACCCCGAGCACTGAGCACCCAGCACCCTGAGCACTGAGCACCCAGCACCATGAGTACTGAGCACTGAGCACCCAGCACCCCGAGCACTGAGCACCCAGCACCCTGAGTACTAAGCACCCAGCACCCTGAGTACTGAGCACCCAGCACCCTGAGTACTGAGCACCCAGTGTACTGAGCACCGATCACCCCGAGCACTGAGCACCCAGCACCCCGAGCACTGAGCACCCAGCACCCCGAGCACTGAGCACCCAGCACCCTGAGTACTGAGCACTGAGCACCCTGAGTACTGAGCACCCAGCACCCTGATTACTGAGCACCCAGCGTACTGAGCACCGAGCACCCAGCACCCTGAGTACTGAGCACCCAGCACCCTGAGCACTGAGCACCCAGCACCCTGAGTACTGAGCACTGAGCACCCCGAGTACTGAGCACCGGGCACCCCGAGCACTAAGCACCCAGCACCCCGAGCAACGAGCACCCAGCACCCTGAGCACTGAGCACCCAGCACCCTGAGCACTGAGCACCCAGCACCCCGAGCACTGTTCACCCAGCACCCTGAGTACTGAGCACCCAGCACCCTGAGCACTGAGCACCCAGCACCCTCGGTACTGAGCAACCAGCACCCTGAGTACTGAGCAACCAGCACCCTGAGCACTGAGCACCCAGCACCCTGAGCTCTGAGCACTCAGCACCCTGAGTACTGAGCATCGAGCACCCCGAGCACTGAGCACCCAGCACCCTGAGCATTGAGCACCCTGAGGACTGAGCACCCAGCACCCTGAGCACTGAGCACCCAGCACCCTGAGTACTGAGCACCGATCACCTGAGCACTGAGCACATAGCACCCCGAGCACTGAGCACCCAGCACCCTGAGTACTGAGCACTCAGCACCCAGAGTACTGAGCACCGAGCACCCCGAGCACTGAGCACCCAGCACCCTGAGCACTGAGCACCCTGAGGACTGAGCAATCAGCACCCTGAGAACTGAGCACCCAGCACCCTGAGTACTGAGCACCGATCACCCTGAGCACTGAGCTCCCAGCACCCTGAGTACTGAGGACCCAGCACCCTGAGCACTGAGCACCCAGCACCCTGAGTACTGAGCACCGAGCACCCCGAGCACTGAGCACCCAGCACCCGGAGTACTGAGCACCCAGCACCCTGAGTACTAAGCACCGAGCACCCTGACTACTGAGCACCCAGCACCCTGAGCACTGAGCACCCAGCACCCTGAGTACTGAGCACCGAGCACCCCGAGCACTGAGCACCCAGCACCCCGAGAACTGCGCACCCAGGACCCCGAGCACTGAGCACCCAGCACCCTTAGTACTGAGCACCCAGCACCCTGAGTACTAAGCACATAGCACCCTGAGCACTGAGTACCCAGAACCCTGAGCACTGAGCACCCAGCACCCTGAGCACTGAGCACACAGCACCCTGAGCACTGAGCACCCAGCACCCTGAGTACTAAGCACCCAGCACCCCGAGCACTGAGCACCCAGCACCCTGAGTACTGAGCACCCAGCACCCCGAGCACTGAGCACCCAGCACCCTGAGTACTGAGCACTGAGAACCCTGAGTACTGAGCACCCAGCACCCTGAGTACTGAGCACCCAGCGTACTGAGCACCGAGCACCAAGCATCCTGAGTACTGAGCATCCAGCACCCTGAGCACTGAGCACCCAGCACCCTGAGTACTGAGCACTGAGCACCCCGAGTGCTGAGCACCCAGCAACCCGAGCACAGAGCACCCAGCACCCTGAGCACTGAGCACCTAGCACCCTGAGCACTGAGCACCCAGCACCCTGAGCACTGAGAACCCAGCACCCTGAGTACTGACCACCCAACGTACTGAGCACCGAGCACCCTGAGCACTGAGCACCCAGCACCCTGAGTACTGAGCACCCAGCACCCTGAGCACTGAGCACCCAGCACCCTGAGTACTGAGCACTGAGCACCCTGAGTACTGAGCACCGGGCACCCCGAGCACTAAGCACCCAGCACCCCGAGCACCGAGCACCCAGCACCCTGAGCACTGAGCACCCAGCACCCTGAGCACTGAGCACCCAGCACCCTGAGCACTGAGCACCCAGCACCCTGAGCACTGAGCACCCAGCACCCTGAGCACAGAGCACCCAGCACCCTGAGCACTGAGAACCCAGCACCCTGAGTACTGAGCACCCAACGTACTGAGCAAAGAGCACCCTGAATACTGAGCACCCAGTACCTTGAGCACTGAGCACCGAGCACCCCGAGCACTGAGCACCCAGCACCCGGAGTACTGAGCACCCAGCACAATGAGTACTAAGCACAGAGCACCCTGAGTACTGAACACACAGCACCCTGAGTACTGAGCACCCCGAGCACTGAGCACCCAGCACCGCGAGCACTGAGCACCCAGCACCCCGAGCACTGAGCACCCAGCACCCTGAGCACTGAACACACAGCACCCTGAGTACTGAGCACCTCGAGCACTGAGCACCCAGCACCCTGAGTACTGAGCACCGAGCACCCCGAGCACTGAGCACCCAGCACCGCGAGCACTGAGCACCCAGCACCCCGAGCACTGAGCACTGAGCACCCTGAGTACTGAGCACCCAGCACCCTGTGTACTGAGCACCCAGCACCCTGAGCACTGAGTACCCAGCACCCTGAGCACTGAGCACCCTGAGTACTGAGCACTGAGCACCCTGAGTACTGAGCACTGAGCACCCTGAGTACTGAGCACCCAGCACCCTGAGTACTGAGCACCCAGCACCCTGAGCAATGAGCACCCTGAGTACTGAGCACCCAGCACCCTGAGCACCGAGCACCCAGCACCCCGAGCACTGAGCACCCAGCACCCTGAGCATTGAGCACCCTGAGTACTGAGCACTGAGCACCCTGAGTACTTAGCACCCAGTACCCTGAGTACTGAGCACCCAGCACCCTGAGCAATGAGCACCCTGAGTACTGAGCACCCAGCACCCTGAGCACTGAGCACCGAGCACCCCGAGCACTGAACACCCAGCACCTGGAGTACTGAGCACACAGCACCCTGAGTACTAAGCACCGAGCACCCTGAGTACTGAGCACCCAGGACCCTCAGCACTGAACACACAGCACCCTGAGTACTGAGCACCCCGAGCACTGAGCACCCAGCACCCTGAGCACTGAGGACCCAGCACCCTGAGAACTGAGCACCCATCACCGTGAGCACTGAGCACCCAGCACACTGAGTACTGAGCACCCAGCACCCTGAGCACTGAGCACCCAGCACCCTGAGTACTGAGCATCCAGCAACCCGAGCACTGAGCAGCCAGCACCCTGAGTACTGAGCACTGAGCACCCAGCACCCCGAGCACTGAGCACCCAGCACCCTGAGCACTGAGAACCCTGAGTACTGAGCACCCAGCACCCTGAGTACTGAGCATCCAGCACCCCGAGCACTGAGCACTCAGCACCCTGTGTACTGAGCACTGAGTAACCAGCACCCCGAGCACTGAGCACCCAGCACCCTGAGCACTGAGCACCCAGCACCCTGAGTACTGAGCATCCAGCACCCCGAGCACTAAGCACTCAGCACCCTGTGTACTGAGCACTGAGTACCCAGCACCCCGAGCACTGAGCACCCAGCACCCTGTGTACTGAGCACTGAGTAACCAGCACCCCGAGCACTGAGCACCCAGCACCCTGAGTACTGAGCACCCAGCACCCCGAGCACTGAGCACCCAGCACCCAGAGCACTGAGCACTGAGCACCCTGAGTACTGAGCACTGAGCACCCTGAGCACTGAGCACCGAGCACCCTGAGTACTGATCACTGAGCACCCTGAGCACTGAGCACCCAGCACCCTGAGTACTGAGCACCCAGCACCCTGAGCACTGAGCACCCAGCACCCTGAGTACTGAGCACCCAGCACCCTGAGCACTGAGCACCGAGCACCCTGAGCACTGAGCACCCAGCACGCTGAGTACTGAGCACTGAGCACCCTGAGTACTGAGCACCGAGCACCCTGAGTACTGAGCACCCAGCACCCGGAGTACTGAGCACCGAGCACCCTGAGTACTAAGCACCGAGCACCCTGAGTACTGAGCACCCAGCACCCTGAGCACTGAACACACAGCACCCTGAGTACTGAGCACCTCGAGCACTGAGCACCCAGCACCCTGAGTACTGAGCACCGAGCACCCCGAGAACTGAGCACCCAGCACCGCGAGCACTGAGCACCCAGCACCCCGAGCACTGAGCACCGAGCACCCTGAGTACTGAGCACCCAGCACCCTGTGTACTGAGCACCCAGCACCCTGAGCACTGAGTACCCAGCACCCTGAGCACTGAGCACCCAGCACCCTGAGCACTGAGCACCCAGCACCCCGAGCACTGAGCACCCAGCACCCTGAGCACTGAGCACCCAGCACCCCGAGCACTGAGCACCCAGCACCCTGAGCACTGAGCACCCAGCACCATGAGTACTGAGCACTGAGCACCCAGCACCCCGAGCACTGAGCACCCAGCACCCTGAGTACTAAGCACCCAGCACCCTGAGTACTGAGCACCCAGCACCCTGAGTACTGAGCACCCAGTGTACTGAGCACCGATCACCCCGAGCACTGAGCACCCAGCACCCCGAGCACTGAGCACCCAGCACCCCGAGCACTGAGCACCCAGCACCCTGAGTACTGAGCACTGAGCACCCTGAGTACTGAGCACCCAGCACCCTGATTACTGAGCACCCAGCGTACTGAGCACCGAGCACCCAGCACCCTGAGTACTGAGCACCCAGCACCCTGAGCACTGAGCACCCAGCACCCTGAGTACTGAGCACTGAGCACCCCGAGTACTGAGCACCGGGCACCCCGAGCACTAAGCACCCAGCACCCCGAGCAACGAGCATCCAGCACCCTGAGCACTGAGCACCCAGCACCCTGAGCACTGAGCACCCAGCACCCCGAGCACTGTTCACCCAGCACCCTGAGTACTGAGCACCCAGCACCCTGAGCACTGAGCACCCAGCACCCTCGGTACTGAGCAACCAGCACCCTGAGTACTGAGCAACCAGCACCCTGAGCACTGAGCACCCAGCACCCTGAGCTCTGAGCACTCAGCACCCTGAGTACTGAGCATCGAGCACCCCGAGCACTGAGCACCCAGCACCCTGAGCATTGAGCACCCTGAGGACTGAGCACCCAGCACCCTGAGCACTGAGCACCCAGCACCCTGAGTACTGAGCACCGATCACCTGAGCACTGAGCACATAGCACCCCGAGCACTGAGCACCCAGCACCCTGAGTACTGAGCACTCAGCACCCAGAGTACTGAGCACCGAGCACCCCGAGCACTGAGCACCCAGCACCCTGAGCACTGAGCACCCTGAGGACTGAGCAATCAGCACCCTGAGAACTGAGCACCCAGCACCCTGAGTACTGAGCACCGATCACCCTGAGCACTGAGCTCCCAGCACCCTGAGTACTGAGGACCCAGCACCCTGAGCACTGAGCACCCAGCACCCTGAGTACTGAGCACCGAGCACCCCGAGCACTGAGCACCCAGCACCCGGAGTACTGAGCACCCAGCACCCTGAGTACTAAGCACCGAGCACCCTGACTACTGAGCACCCAGCACCCTGAGCACTGAGCACCCAGCACCCTGAGTACTGAGCACCGAGCACCCCGAGCACTGAGCACCCAGCACCCCGAGAACTGCGCACCCAGGACCCCGAGCACTGAGCACCCAGCACCCTTAGTACTGAGCACCCAGCACCCTGAGTACTAAGCACATAGCACCCTGAGCACTGAGTACCCAGAACCCTGAGCACTGAGCACCCAGCACCCTGAGCACTGAGCACACAGCACCCTGAGCACTGAGCACCCAGCACCCTGAGTACTAAGCACCCAGCACCCCGAGCACTGAGCACCCAGCACCCTGAGTACTGAGCACCCAGCACCCCGAGCACTGAGCACCCAGCACCCTGAGTACTGAGCACTGAGAACCCTGAGTACTGAGCACCCAGCACCCTGAGTACTGAGCACCCAGCGTACTGAGCACCGAGCACCAAGCATCCTGAGTACTGAGCATCCAGCACCCTGAGCACTGAGCACCCAGCACCCTGAGTACTGAGCACTGAGCACCCCGAGTGCTGAGCACCCAGCAACCCGAGCACAGAGCACCCAGCACCCTGAGCACTGAGCACCTAGCACCCTGAGCACTGAGCACCCAGCACCCTGAGCACTGAGAACCCAGCACCCTGAGTACTGACCACCCAACGTACTGAGCACCGAGCACCCTGAGCACTGAGCACCCAGCACCCTGAGTACTGAGCACCCAGCACCCTGAGCACTGAGCACCCAGCACCCTGAGTACTGAGCACTGAGCACCCTGAGTACTGAGCACCGGGCACCCCGAGCACTAAGCACCCAGCACCCCGAGCACCGAGCACCCAGCACCCTGAGCACTGAGCACCCAGCACCCTGAGCACTGAGCACCCAGCACCCTGAGCACTGAGCACCCAGCACCCTGAGCACAGAGCACCCAGCACCCTGAGCACTGAGAACCCAGCACCCTGAGTACTGAGCACCCAACGTACTGAGCAAAGAGCACCCTGAATACTGAGCACCCAGTACCTTGAGCACTGAGCACCGAGCACCCCGAGCACTGAGCACCCAGCACCCGGAGTACTGAGCACCCAGCACAATGAGTACTAAGCACAGAGCACCCTGAGTACTGAACACACAGCACCCTGAGTACTGAGCACCCCGAGCACTGAGCACCCAGCACCGCGAGCACTGAGCACCCAGCACCCCGAGCACTGAGCACCCAGCACCCTGAGTACTGAGCACCCAGCACCCTGAGTACTGAGCACCCAGCACACTGAGCACTGAGTACCCAGCACCTGAGCACTGAGCACCCAGCAACCTGAGCACTGAGCACACAGCACCCTGAGCACTGAGCACCCAGCACCCTGAGTACTGAGCACTGAGCACCCAGCACCCCGAGCTCTGAGCACCCAGCACCCTGAGTACTGAGCACTGCGCACCCAGCACCCCGACCACTGAGCACCCAGCACCCCAAGCACTGAGCACCCAGCACCCGAGTACTGAGCACTCAGCACCCTGAGTACTGAGCACCTAGCACCCTGAGTACTGAGCACCCAGCACCCCGAGTACTGAGCACCCAGCACCCTGAGTACTGAGCACCCAGCACCGCGAGCACTAAGCACCCAGCACCCCGAGCACTGAGCACCCAGCACCCTGAGTACTGAGCACCCAGCACCCTGAGCACTGAGCACCCAGCACCCTGAGCACTGAGCACCCAGCACCCTGAGTAGTGAGCACCCAACGTACTGAGCACCGAGCACCCCGAGCACTGAGCACCCAGCACCCTGAGTACTGAGCACCGATCACCCCGAGCACTGAGCACCCAGCACCCTGAGTACTGAGCATCGAGCACCCCGAGCACTGAGCACCCAGCACCCTGAGCATTGAGCACCCTGAGGACTGAGCACCCAGCACCCTGAGCACTGAGCACCCAGCACCCTGAGTACTGAGCACCGATCACCTGAGCACTGAGCACATAGCACCCCGAGCACTGAGCACCCAGCACCCTGAGTACTGAGCACTCAGCACCCAGAGTACTGAGCACCGAGCACCCAGAGCACTGAGCACCCAGCACCCTGAGCACTGAGCACCCTGAGGACTGAGCAATCAGCACCCTGAGAACTGAGCACCCAGCACCCTGAGTACTTAGCACCGATCACCCTGAGCACTGAGCTCCCAGCACCCTGAGTACTGAGGACCCAGCACCCTGAGTACTGAGCACCCAGCACCCTGAGCACTGAGCACCCAGCACCCTGAGTACTGAGCACTGAGCACCCTGAGTACTGAGCACCGGGCACCCCGAGCACTAAGCACCCAGCACCCCGAGCACCGAGCACCCAGCACCCTGAGCACTGAGCACCCAGCACCCTGAGCACTGAGCACCCAGCACCCTGAGCACTGAGCACCCAGCACCCTGAGCACAGAGCACCCAGCACCCTGAGCACTGAGAACCCAGCACCCTGAGTACTGAGCACCCAACGTACTGAGCAAAGAGCACCCTGAATACTGAGCACCCAGTACCTTGAGCACTGAGCACCGAGCACCCCGAGCACTGAGCACCCAGCACCCGGAGTACTGAGCACCCAGCACAATGAGTACTAAGCACAGAGCACCCTGAGTACTGAACACACAGCACCCTGAGTACTGAGCACCCCGAGCACTGAGCACCCAGCACCGCGAGCACTGAGCACCCAGCACCCCGAGCACTGAGCACCCAGCACCCTGAGTACTGAGCACCCAGCACCCTGAGTACTGAGCACCCAGCACACTGAGCACTGAGTACCCAGCACCTGAGCACTGAGCACCCAGCAACCTGAGCACTGAGCACACAGCACCCTGAGCACTGAGCACCCAGCACCCTGAGTACTGAGCACTGAGCACCCAGCACCCCGAGCTCTGAGCACCCAGCACCCTGAGTACTGAGCACTGCGCACCCAGCACCCCGACCACTGAGCACCCAGCACCCCAAGCACTGAGCACCCAGCACCCGAGTACTGAGCACTCAGCACCCTGAGTACTGAGCACCTAGCACCCTGAGTACTGAGCACCCAGCACCCCGAGTACTGAGCACCCAGCACCCTGAGTACTGAGCACCCAGCACCGCGAGCACTAAGCACCCAGCACCCCGAGCACTGAGCACCCAGCACCCTGAGTACTGAGCACCCAGCACCCTGAGCACTGAGCACCCAGCACCCTGAGCACTGAGCACCCAGCACCCTGAGTAGTGAGCACCCAACGTACTGAGCACCGAGCACCCCGAGCACTGAGCACCCAGCACCCTGAGTACTGAGCACCGATCACCCCGAGCACTGAGCACCCAGCACCCTGAGTACTGAGCATCGAGCACCCCGAGCACTGAGCACCCAGCACCCTGAGCATTGAGCACCCTGAGGACTGAGCACCCAGCACCCTGAGCACTGAGCACCCAGCACCCTGAGTACTGAGCACCGATCACCTGAGCACTGAGCACATAGCACCCCGAGCACTGAGCACCCAGCACCCTGAGTACTGAGCACTCAGCACCCAGAGTACTGAGCACCGAGCACCCAGAGCACTGAGCACCCAGCACCCTGAGCACTGAGCACCCTGAGGACTGAGCAATCAGCACCCTGAGAACTGAGCACCCAGCACCCTGAGTACTTAGCACCGATCACCCTGAGCACTGAGCTCCCAGCACCCTGAGTACTGAGGACCCAGCACCCTGAGCACTGAGCACCCAGCACCCTGAGTACTGAGCACCGAGCACCCCGAGCACTGAGCACCCAGCACCCGGAGTACTGAGCACCCAGCACCCTGAGTACTAAGCACCGAGCACCCTGACTACTGAGCACCCAGCACCCTGAGCACTGAGCACCCAGCACCCTGAGTACTGAGCACCGAGCACCCCGAGCACTGAGCACCCAGCACCCCGAGAACTGCGCACCCAGGACCCCGAGCACTGAGCACCCAGCACCCTGAGTACTGAGCACCCAGCACCCTGAGTACTAAGCACATAGCACCCTGAGCACTGAGTACCCAGCACCCTGAGCACTGAGCACCCAGCACCCTGAGCACTGAGCACCCAGCACCCTGAGCACTGAGCACACAGCACCCTGAGTACTAAGCACCCAGCACCCCGAGCACTGAGCACCCAGCACCCTGAGTACTGAGAACCCAGCACCCCGAGCACTGAGCACCCAGCACCCTGAGTACTGAGCACTGAGCACCCTGAGTACTGAGCACCCAGCACCCTGAGTACTGAGCACCCAGCCTACTGAGCACCGAGCACCAAGCACCCTGAGTACTGAGCATCCAGCACCCTGAGCACTGAGCACCCAGCACCCTGAGTACTGAGCACTGAGCACCCCGAGTGCTGAGCACCCAGCACCCCGAGCACAGAGCACCCAGCACCCTGAGCACTGAGCACCCAGCACCCTGAGCACTGAGCACCCAGCACCCTGAGCACTGAGAACCCAGCACCCTGAGTACTGACCACCCAACGTACTGAGCACCGAGCACCCTGAGCACTGAGCACCCAGCACCCTGAGTACTGAGCACCCAGCACCCTGAGCACTGAGCACCCAGCACACTGAGTACTGAGCACTGAGCACCCTGAGTACTGAGCACCGGGCACCCCGAGCACTAAGCACCCAGCACCCCGAGCACCGAGCACCCAGCACCCTGAGCACTGAGCACCCAGCACCCTGAGCACTAAGCACCCAGCACCCTGAGCACTGAGCACCCAGCACCCTGAGCACTGAGCACCCAGGACCCTGAGCACTGAGCACCCAGCACCCTGAGCACTGAGCACCCAGCACCCTGAGCACAGAGCACCCAGCACCCTGAGCACTGAGAACCCAGCACCCTGAGTACTGAGCACCCAACGTACTGAGCAAAGAGCACCCTGAATACTGAGCACCCAGTACCTTGAGCACTGAGCACCGAGCACCCCGAGCACTGAGCACCCAGCACCCGGAGTACTGAGCACCCAGCACAATGAGTACTAAGCACAGAGCACCCTGAGTACTGAACACACAGCACCCTGAGTACTGAGCACCCCGAGCACTGAGCACCCAGCACCGCGAGCACTGAGCACCCAGCACCCCGAGCACTGAGCACCCAGCACCCTGAGTACTGAGCACCCAGCACCCTGAGTACTGAGCACCCAGCACACTGAGCACTGAGTACCCAGCACCCTGAGCACTGAGCACCCAGCAACCTGAGCACTGAGCACACAGCACCCTGAGCACTGAGCACCCAGCACCCTGAGTACTGAGCACTGAGCACCCAGCACCCCGAGCTCTGAGCACCCAGCACCCTGAGTACTGAGCACTGCGCACCCAGCACCCCGAGCACTGAGCACCCAGCACCCCAAGCACTGAGCACCCAGCACCCGAGTACTGAGCACTCAGCACCCTGAGTACTGAGCACCTAGCACCCTGAGTACTGAGCACCCAGCACCCCGAGTACTGAGCACCCAGCACCCTGAGTACTGAGCACCCAGCACCGCGAGCACTAAGCACCCAGCACCCCGAGCACTGAGCACCCAGCACCCTGAGTACTGAGCACCCAGCACCCTGAGCACTGAGCACCCAGCACCCTGAGCACTGAGCACCCAGCACCCTGAGTAGTGAGCACCCAACGTACTGAGCACCGAGCACCCCGAGCACTGAGCACCCAGCACCCTGAGTACTGAGCACCGATCACCCCGAGCACTGAGCACCCAGCACCCTGAGTACTGATCTCCGAGCACCCCGAGCACTGAGCACCCAGCGCCCCGAGCACTGAGCACCCAGCACCCTGAGCACTGAGCACCCAGCACCCTGAGTACTGAGCACCCAGCGTACTGAGCACCGAGCACCCAGCACCCTGAGTACTGAGCACCCAGCACACTGAGCACCCAGCACCCTGAGTACTGAGCACCCAGCGTACTGAGCACCGAGCACCCAGCACCCTGAGTACTGAGCACCCAGCACCCTGAGCACTGAGCACCCAGCACCCTGAGCACTGAGCACCCAGCACCCTGAGTAGTGAGCACTGAGCACCCAGCACCCTGAGCACTGAGCACCCAGCACCCTGAGCACTGAGCACCCAGCACCCTGAGCACTGAGCACCCAGCACCCTGAGCACTGAGCAACCAGCACCCTAAGTACTGAGCACCCAACGTACTGAGCACCGAGCACCCTGAGCACTGAGCACCCAGCACCCTGAGTACTGAGCACCCAGCACCCTGAGTACTGAGCACCCAGCGTACTGAGCACCGAGCACCCCGAGCACTGAGCGCCCAGCACCCCGATCACTGAGCACCCAGCACCCCGAGCACTGAGCACCCAGCACCCTGAGTACTGAGCACTGAGCACCATGAGCACTGAGCACCCAGCACCCTGAGCACTGAGCACCCAGCACCCTAAGTACTGAGCACCCAACGTACTGAGCACCGAGCACCCTGAGCACTGAGCACCCAGCACCCTGAGTACTGAGCACCCAGCACCCTGAGTACTGAGCACCCAGTGTACTGAGCACCGAGCACCCCGAGTACTGAGCACCCAGCACCCAGAGCACTGAGCACCCAGCACCCAGAGCACTGAGCACCCAGCACCCTGAGTACTGAGCACTGAGCACCATGAGTACTGAGCACCCAGCACCCTGATTACTGAGCACCCAGCGTACTGAGCACCGAGCACCCAGCACCCTGAGTACTGAGCACCCAGCACCCTGAGCACTGAGCACCCTGCACCCTGAGTACTGAGCACTGAGCACCCCGAGTACTGAGAACCGGGCACCCCGAGCACTAAGCACCCAGCACCCCGAGCACCTAGCACCCAGCACCCTGAGCACTGAGCACACAGCACCCTGAGCACTGAGCACCCAGCACCCTGAGCACTGAGCACCCAGCACCCTGAGCACTGAGCACCCAGCACCCTGAGCACTGAGCACCCAGCACACTGAGCACTGAGCACCCAGCACCCTGAGCACTGAGCACCCAGCACCCTGAGCACTGAGCACCCAGCACCCTGAGTACTGAGCACAAAACGTAATGAGCACCGAGCAACCTGAGCACTGAGCACCCAGCACCCTGAGTACTGAGCACCCAGCACCCTGAGCAATGAGCACCCTGAGTACTGAGCACCCAGCACCTTGAGCATTGAGCACCGACCCCCCCGAGCACTGAGCACCCAGCTCCCTCAGAACTGAGCACCCAGCACCCTGAGTACTAAGCACCAAGCACCCTGAGTACTGAGCACCCAGCACCCCGAGCACTGACCACCAAGCACCCTGAGTTCTGAGCACCGAGCACCCTGAGTACTGAGCACCCAGAACCCTGAGTACTGAGCACCCAGCGTACTGAGCACCGAGCACCCAGCACCCTGAGTACTGAGCACCCAGCACCCTGAGAACTGAGCACCCAGCACCCTGAGTACTGAGCACCGAGCACCCTGAGTACTGAGCACCGAGCACCCCGAGCACTGAGCACCGAGCACCCCGAGCACCGAGCACCCAGCACCCTGAGCAATGAGCACCCAGCACCCTGAGCACGGAGCACCCAGCACCCTGAGCACTGAGCACCCAGCACCCTGAGTACTGAGCACCCAACGTACTGAGCACCGAGCAGCCTGAGCACTGAGCACCAAGCACCCTGAGTACTGAGCTCCCAGCACCCTGAGCACCGAGCACCCCGAGCACTGAGCACCCAGCACCCGGAGTACTGAGCACCCAGCACCCTGAGTACTAAGCACCGAGCACCCTGAGTACTGAGCACCCAGCACCCTGAGCACTGAACACACAGCACCCTGAGTACTGAGCACCCAGCACCGCGAGCACTAAGCACCCAGCACCCCGAACACTGAGCACCCAGCACCCTGAGTACTGAGCACCCAGCACCCTGAGCACTGAGCACCCAGCACCCTGAGCACTGAGCACCCAGCACCCTGAGTAGTGAGCACCCAACGTACTGAGCACCGAGCACCCCGAGCACTGAGCACCCAGCACCCTGAGTACTGAGCACCGATCACCCCGAGCACTGAGCACCCAGCACCCTGAGTACTGATCTCCGAGCACCCCGAGCACTGAGCACCCAGCGCCCCGAGCACTGAGCACCCAGCACCCTGAGCACTGAGCACCCAGCACCCTGAGTACTGAACACCCAGCACCCTGAGCACTGAGCACCCTGAGCTATAAGTACTGAGCACTGAGCACCCTGAGCACTGAGCACCCAGCACCCCGAGTACTGAGCACTGAGCACCCTGAGTACTGAGCACCCAGCACCCTGAGTACTGAGCACCCAGCGTACTGAGCACCGAGCACCCAGCACCCTGAGTACTGAGCACCCAGCACACTGAGCACCCAGCACCCTGAGTACTGAGCACCCAGCGTACTGAGCACCGAGCACCCAGCACCCTGAGTACTGAGCACCCAGCACCCTGAGCACTGAGCACCCAGCACCCTGAGCACTGAGCACCCAGCACACTGAGTAGTGAGCACTGAGCACCCAGCACCCTGAGCACTGAGCACCCAGCACCCTGAGCACTGAGCACCCAGCACCCTGAGCACTGAGCACCCAGCACCCTGAGCACTGAGCAACCAGCACCCTAAGTACTGAGCACCCAACGTACTGAGCACCGAGCACCCTGAGCACTGAGCACCCAGCACCCTGAGTACTGAGCACCCAGCACCCTGAGTACTGAGCACCCAGCGTACTGAGCACCGAGCACCCCGAGCACTGAGCACCCAGCACCGCGAGCACTGAGCACCCAGCACCCCGAGCACTGAGCACCCAGCACCCTGAGTACTGAGCACTGAGCACCATGAGCACTGAGCACCCAGCACCCTGAGCACTGAGCAACCAGCACCCTAAGTACTGAGCACCCAACGTACTGAGCACTGAGCACCCTGAGCACTGAGCACCCAGCACCCTGAGTACTGAGCACCCAGCACCCTGAGTACTGAGCACCCAGCGTACTGAGCACCGAGCACCCCGAGCTCTGAGCACCCAGCACCCAGAGCACTGAGCACCCAGCACCCCGAGCACTGAGCACCCAGCACCCTGAGTACTGAGCACTGAGCACCATGAGTACTGAGCACCCACCACCCTGATTACTGAGCAGCCAGCGTACTGAGCACCGAGCACCAAGCACCCTGAGCACTGAGCACCCAGCACCCTGAGTACTGAGCACTGAGCACCCCGAGTACTGAGAACCGTGCACCCCGAGCACTAAGCACCCAGCACCCCGAGCACCGAGCACCCATCACCCTGTGCACTGAGCACACAGCACCCTGAGCACTGAGCACCCAGCACCCTGAGCACTGAGCACCCAGCACCCTGAGCACTGAGCACCCAGCACCCTGAGCACTGAGCACCCAGCACACTGAGCACTGAGCACCCAGCACCCTGAGCACTGAGCACCCAGCACCCTGAGCACTGATCACCCAGCACCCTGAGTACTGAGCACAAAACGTAATGAGCACCGAGCAACCTGAGCACTGAGCACCCAGCACCCTGAGTACTGAGCACCCAGCACCCTGAGCAATGAGCACCCTGAGTACTGAGCACCCAGCACCTTGAGCACTGAGCACCGACCCCCCCGAGCACTGAGCACCCAGCTCCCTCAGTACTGAGCACCCAGCACCCTGAGTACTAAGCACCGAGCACCCTGAGTACTGAGCACCCAGCACCCCGAGCACTGAGCACCCAGCACCCTGAGTTCTGAGCACCGAGCACCCTGAGTACTGAGCACCCAGCACCCTGAGTACTGAGCACCCAGCGTACTGAGCACCGAGCAGCCTGAGCACTGAGCACCAAGCACCTTGAGTACTGAGCTGCCAGCACCCTGAGCAATGAGCACCCTGAGTACTGAGCACCCAGCACATTGAGCACTGAGCACCGAGCACCCCGAGCACTGAGCACCCAGCACCCGGAGTACTGAGCACCCAGCACCCTGAGTACTAAGCACCGAGCACCCTGAGTACTGAGCACCCAGCACCCTGAGCACTGAACACACAGCACCCTGAGTACTGCGAACCCGGAGCACTGAGCACCCAGCACCCTGAGTACTGAGCAGCGAGCACCCCGAGCACTGAGCACCCAGCACCCCGAGCACTTAGCACACAGCACCCCGAGCACTGAGCACCCAGCACCCTGAGTACTGAGCACCCAGCACCCTGAGTACTGAGCACCCAGCACCCCGAGCACTGAGTACCCAGCACCCTGGGCACTGAGCACCCAGCACCCTGAGCACTGAGCACCCAGCACCCTGAGCACTGAGCACCCAGCACCCTGAGCACTGAGCACCCAGCACCCTGAGTACTGAGCACCCAGCGTACTGAGCACCGAGCACCCAGCACCCTGAGTACTGAGCACCCAGCACCCTGAGCACTGAGAACCCAGCACCCCGAGCACTGAGCACCCAGCACCCTGAGCACTGAGCACCCAGCACCCTGAGCACTGAGCACCCAGCACCCTGAGTAATGAGCAATGAGCACCCAGCACCCCGAGCACTGAGCACCCAGCAACCTGAGAACTGAGCACTGAGCACCCAGCACCCCGAGCACTGAGCACCCAGCACCCTGAGTACTGAGCACCCAGCACCCTGAGCACTGAGCACCGAGCACCCTGAGCACTGAGCACACAGCACCCTGACGACTGAGCACCCAGCAACCCGAGCACTGAGCACCCAGCACCCTGAGCACTGAGCACCCAGCACCCTTAGCACTGAGCACCCAGCACCCTGAGCACTGAGCACCCAGCACCCTGAGCACTGAGCACCCAGCACCCTGAGTAGTGAGCACCCAAAGTACTGAGCACCGAGCACCCCGAGCACTGAGCACCCAGCACCCTGAGTACTGAGCACCGATCACACCGAGCACTGAGCACCCAGCACCCTGAGTACTGATCTCCGAGCACCCCGAGCACTGAGCACCCAGCGCCCCGAGCACTGAGCACCCAGCAGCATGAGCACTGAGCACCCAGCACCCTGAGTACTGAACACCCAGCACCCTGAGCACTGAGCACCCTGAGCTATGAGTACTGAGCACTGAGCACCCTGAGCACTGAGCACCCAGCACCCCGAGTACTGAGCACTGAGCACCCTGAGTACTGAGCACCCAGCACCCTGAGTACTGAGCACCCAGCGTACTGAGCACCGAGCACCCAGCACCCTGAGTACTGAGCACCCAGCACACTGAGCACCCAGCACCCTGAGTACTGAGCACCCAGCGTACTGAGCACCGAGCACCCAGCACCCTGAGTACTGAGCACCCAGCACCCTGAGCACTGAGCACCCAGCACCCTGAGCACTGAGCACCCAGCACACTGAGTAGTGAGCACTGAGCACCCAGCACCCTGAGCACTGAGCACCCAGCACCCTGAGCACTGAGCACCCAGCACCCTGAGCACTGAGCACCCAGCACCCTGAGCACTGAGCAACCAGCACCCTAAGTACTGAGCACCCAACGTACTGAGCACCGAGCACCCTGAGCACTGAGCACCCAGCACCCTGAGTACTGAGCACCCAGCACCCTGAGTACTGAGCACCCAGCGTACTGAGCACCGAGCACCCCGAGCACTGAGCACCCAGCACCCCGAGCACTGAGCACCCAGCACCCCGAGCACTAAGCACCCAGCACCCTGAGTACTGAGCACTGAGCACCATGAGCACTGAGCACCCAGCACCCTGAGCACTGAGCAACCAGTACCCTAAGTACTGAGCACCCAACGTACTGAGCACCGAGCAGCCTGAGCACTGAGCACCCAGCACCCTGAGTACTGAGCACCCAGCACCCTGAGTACTGAGCACCCAGCGTACTGAGCACCGAGCACCCCGAGCTCTGAGCACCCAGCACCCAGAGCACTGAGCACCCAGCACCCCGAGCACTGAGCACCCAGCACCCTGAGTACTGAGCACTGAGCACCATGAGTACTGAGCACCCAGCACCCTGATTACTGAGCACCCAGCGTACTGAGCACCGAGCACCAAGCACCCTGAGCACTGAGCACCCAGCACCCTGAGTACTGAGCACTGAGCACCCCGAGTACTGAGAACCGGGCACCCCGAGCACTAAGCACCCAGCACCCCGAGCACCGAGCACCCAGCACCCTGAGCACTGAGCACACAGCACCCTGAGCACTGAGCACCCAGCACCCTGAGCACTGAGCACCCAGCACCCTGAGCACTGAGCACCCAGCACCCTGAGCACTGAGCACCCAGCACCCTGAGCACTGAGCACCCAGCACCCTGAGCACTGATCACCCAGCACCCTGAGTACTGAGCACAAAACGTAATGAGCACCGAGCAACCTGAGCACTGAGCACCCAGCACCCTGAGTACTGAGCACCCAGCACCCTGAGCAATGAGCACCCTGAGTACTGAGCACCCAGCACCTTGAGCACTGAGCACCGACCCCCCCGAGCACTGAGCACCCAGCTCCCTCAGTACTGAGCACCCAGCACCCTGAGTACTAAGCACCGAGCACCCTGAGTACTGAGCACCCAGCACCCCGAGCACTGAGCACCCAGCACCCTGAGTTCTGAGCACCGAGCACCCTGAGTACTGAGCACCCAGCACCCTGAGTACTGAGCACCCAGCGTACTGAGCACCGAGCACCCAGCACCCTGAGTACTGAGCACCCAGCACCCTGAGCACTGAGCACCCAGCACCCTGAGTACTGAGCACCGAGCACCCTGAGTACTGAGCACCGAGCACCCCGAGCACTGAGCACCGAGCACCCAGCACCCTGAGCAATGAGCACCCAGCACCCTGAGCACGGAGCACCCAGCACCCTGAGCACTGAGCACCCAGCACCCTGAGTACTGAGCACCCAACGTACTGAGCACCGAGCAGCCTGAGCACTGAGCACCAAGCACCCTGAGTACTGAGCTGCCAGCACCCTGAGCAATGAGCACCCTGAGTACTGAGCACCCAGCACATTGAGCACTGAGCACCGAGCACCCCGAGCACTGAGCACCCAGCACCCGGAGTACTGAGCACCCAGCACCCTGAGTACTAAGCACCGAGCACCCTGAGTACTGAGCACCCAGCACCCTGAGCACTGAACACACAGCACCCTGAGTACTGCGAACCCGGAGCACTGAGCACCCAGCACCCTGAGTACTGAGCAGCGAGCACCCCGAGCACTGAGCACCCAGCACCCCGAGCACTGAGCACCCAGCACCCCGAGCACTGAGCACCCAGCACCCTGAGTACTGAGCACCCAGCACCCTGAGTACTGAGCACCCAGCACCCCGAGCACTGAGTACCCAGCACCCTGAGCACTGAGCACCCAGCACCCTGAGCACTGAGCACCCAGCACCCTGAGCACTGAGTACCCAGCACCCTGAGCACTGAGCACCCAGCACCCTGAGTACTGAGCACCCAGCGTACTGAGCACCGAGCACCCAGCACCCTGAGTACTGAGCACCCAGCACCCTGAGCACTGAGAACCCAGCACCCCGAGCACTGAGTACCCAGCACCCTGAGCACTGAGCACCCAGCACCCTGAGCACTGAGCACCAAGCACCCTGAGCACTGAGCACCCAGCACCCTGAGTAATGAGCAACGAGCACCCAGCACCCCGAGCACTGAGCACCCAGCAACCTGAGAACTGAGCACTGAGCACCCAGCACCCCGAGCACTGAGCACCCAGCACCCTGAATACTGAGCACCCAGCACCCTGAGCACTGAGCACCGAGCACCCTGAGCACTGAGCACACAGCACCCTGACGACTGAGCACCCAGCAACCCGAGCACTGAGCACCCAGCACCCTGAGCACTGAGCACCCTGAGTACTGAGCACTGAGCACCCTGAGTACTGAGCAATGAGCACCCTGAGTATTGAGCACCCAGCACACTGAGTACTGAGCACCCAGAAACCTGAGAACTGAGCACCGAGCACACTGAGCACTGAGCACCCAGCACCCTGAGCACTGAGCACCCAGCACCCTGAGCACTGAGCACCCAGCACCCTGAATACTGAGCACCCTGAGTACTGAGCACCCAGCACCCTGAGCACCGAGCACCCAGCACCCCGAGCACTGAGCACCCAGCACCCTGAGCACTGAGCACCCTGAGTACTGAGCACTGAGCACCCTGAGTACTGAGCACTGAGCACCCTGAGTACTGAGCACCCAGCACCCTGAGTACTGAGCACCCAGCACCCTGAGCAATGAGCACCCTGAGTACTGAGCACCCAGCACCCTGAGCACTGAGCACCGAGCACCCCGAGCACTGAGCACCCAGCACCCTGAGCACTGAGCACCCTGAGTACTGAGCACTGAGCACCCTGAGTACTTAGCACCCAGTACCCTGAGTACTGAGCACCCAGCACCCTGAGCAATGAGCACCCTGAGTACTGAGCACCCAGCACCCTGAGCACTGAGCACCGAGCACCCCGAGCACTGAGCACCCAGCACCTGGAGTACTGAGCACACAGCACCCTGAGTACTAAGCACCGAGCACCCTGAGTACTGAGCACCCAGGACCCTGAGCACTGAACACACAGCACCCTGAGTACTGAGCACCCCGAGCACTGAGCACCCAGCACCCTGAGCACTGAGGACCCAGCACCCTGAGAACTGAGCACCCAGCACCGTGAGCACTGAGCACCCAGCACACTGAGTACTGAGCACCCAGCACCCTGAGCACTGAGCACCCAGCACCCTGAGTACTGAGCATCCAGCACCCCGAGCACTGAGCAGCCAGCACCCTGAGTACTGAGCACTGAGCACCCAGCACCCCGAGCACTGAGCAACCAGCACCCTGAGCACTGAGAACCCTGAGTACTGAGCACCCAGCACCCTGAGTACTGAGCATCCAGCACCCCGAGCACTGAGCACCCAGCACCCCGAGAACTGAGCACCCAGCACCCTGTTTACTGAGCACTGAGTAACCAGCACCCCGAGCACTGAGCACCCAGCACCCTGAGTACTGAGCACCCAGCACCCCGAGAACTGAGCACCCAGCACCCAGAGCACTGAGCACTGAGCACCCTGAGTACTGAGCACTGAGCACCCTGAGCACTGAGCACCGAGCACCCTGAGTACTGATCACTGAGCACCCTGAGCACTGAGCACCCAGCACCCTGAGTACTGAGCACCCAGCACCCTGAGCACTGAGCACCCAGCACCCTGAGTACTGAGCACCCAGCACCCTGAGCACTGAGCACCGAGCACCCTGAGCACTGAGCACCCAGCACGCTGAGTACTGAGCACTGAGCACCCTGAGTACTGAGCACCGAGCACCCTGAGTACTGAGCACCCAGCACCCGGAGTACTGAGCAGCCAGCACCCTGAGTACTAAGCACCGAGCACCCTGAGTACTGAGCACCCAGCACCCTGAGCACTGAACACACAGCACCCTGAGTACTGAGCACCTCGAGCACTGAGCACCCAGCACCCTGAGTACTGAGCACCGAGCACCCCGAGCACTGAGCACCCAGCACCGCGAGCACTGAGCACCCAGCACCCCGAGCACTGAGCACCGAGCAACCTGAGTACTGAGCACCCAGCACCCTGTGTACTGAGCACCCAGCACCCTGAGCACTGAGTACCCAGCACCCTGAGCACTGAGCACCCAGCACCCTGAGCACTGAGCACCCAGCACCCCGAGCACTGAGCACCCAGTACCCTGAGCACTGAGCACCCAGCACCCTGAGTACTGAGCACCCAGCACCCTGAGTACTGAGCACCCAGCACCCCGAGTACTGAGCACACAGCACCCTGAGTACTGAGCACCCAGAACCCTGAGCACTGAGCACCCAGCACCCCGAGCACTGAGCACCCAGAACCCTGAGCACTGAGCACCCAGCACCCTGAGTACTGAGCACTGAGCACCCAGCACCCCGAGCACTGAGCACCCAGCACCCTGAGTACTAAGCACCCAGCACCCTGAGTACTGAGCACCCAGCACCCTGAGTACTGAGCACCCAGTGTACTGAGCACCGATCACCCCGAGCACTGAGCACCCAGCACCCCGAGCACTGAGCACCCAGCACCCCGAGCACTGAGCACCCAGCACCCTGAGTACTGAGCACTGAGCACCCTGAGTACTGAGCACCCAGCACCCTGATTACTGAGCACCCAGCGTACTGAGCACCGAGCACCCAGCACCCTGAGTACTGAGCACCCAGCACCCTGAGCACTGAGCACCCAGCACCCTGAGTACTGAGCACTGAGCACCCCGAGTACTGAGCACCGGGCACCCCGAGCACTAAGCACCCAGCACCCCGAGCACCGAGCACCCAGCACCCTGAGCACTGAGCACCCAGCACCCTGAGCACTGAGCACCCAGCACCCCGAGCACTGTTCACCCAGCACCCTGAGTACTGAGCACCCAGCACCCTGAGCACTGAGCACCCAGCACCCTGGGTACTGAGCAACCAGCACCCTGAGTACTGAGCAACCAGCACCCTGAGCACTGAGCACCCAGCACCCTGAGCTCTGAGCACTCAGCACCCTGAGTACTGAGCATCGAGCACCCCGAGCACTGAGCACCCAGCACCCTGAGCATTGAGCACCCTGAGGACTGAGCACCCAGCACCCTGAGCACTGAGCACCCAGCACCCTGAGTACTGAGCACCGATCACCTGAGCACTGAGCACATAGCACCCCTAGCACTGAGCACCCAGCACCCTGAGTACTGAGCACTCAGCACCCAGAGTACTGAGCACCGAGCACCCCGAGCACTGAGCACCCAGCACCCTGAGCACTGAGCACCCTGAGGACTGAGCAATCAGCACCCTGAGAACTGAGCACCCAGCACCCTGAGTACTGAGCACCGATCACCCTGAGCACTGAGCTCCCAGCACCCTGAGTACTGAGGACCCAGCACCCTGAGCACTGAGCACCCAGCACCCTGAGTACTGAGCACCGAGCACCCCGAGCACTGAGCACCCAGCACCCGGAGTACTGAGCACCCAGCACCCTGAGTACTAAGCACCGAGCACCCGGACTACTGAGCACCCAGCACCCTGAGCACTGAGCACCCAGCACCCTGAGTACTGAGCACCGAGCACCCCGAGCACTGAGCACCCAGCACCCTGAGTACTGAGCACCCAGCACCCTGAGTACTAAGCACATAGCACCCTGAGCACTGAGTACCCAGCACCCTGAGCACTGAGCACCCAGCACCCTGAGCACTGAGCACCCAGCACCCTGAGCACTGAGCACCCAGCACCCTGAGTACTAAGCACCCAGCACCCCGAGCACTGGGCACGCAGCACCCTGAGTACTGAGCACCCAGCACCCCGAGCACTGAGCACCCAGCACCCTGAGTACTGAGCACTGAGCACCCTGAGTACTGAGCACCCAGCACCCTGAGTACTGAGCACCCAGCGTACTGAGCACCGAGCACCAAGCACCCTGAGTACTGAGCATCCAGCACCCTGAGCACTGAGCACCCAGCACCCTGAGTACTGAGCACTGAGCACCCCGAGTGCTGAGCACCCAGCACCCCGAGCACAGAGCACCCAGCACCCTGAGCACTGAGCACCCAGGACCCCGAGCACTGAGCACCCAGCACCCTGAGTACTGAGCATCCAGCACCCTGAGCACTGAGCACCCAGCACCCTGAGTACTGAGCACTGAGCACCCCGAGTGCTGAGCACCCAGCACCCCGAGCACAGAGCACCCAGCACCCTGAGCACTGAGCACCCAGCACCCTGAGCACTGAGCACCCAGCACCCTGAGCACTGAGAACCCAGCACCCTGAGTACTGACCACCCAACGTACTGAGCACCGAGCACCCTGAGCACTGAGCACCCAGCACCCTGAGTACTGAGCACCCAGCACCCTGAGCACTGAGCACCCAGCACCCTGAGTACTGAGCACTGAGCACCCCGAGTACTGAGCACCGGGCACCCTGAGCACTGAGCACCCAGCACCCTGAGCACTGAGCACCCAGCACCCTGAGCACTGAGCACCCAGCACCCTGAGCACTGAGCACCCAGCACCCTGAGCACTGAGCACCCAGCACCCTGAGCACTGAGCACCCAGCACCCTGAGTACTGAGCACCCAACGTACTGAGCACCGAGCACCCTGAGCACTGAGCACCCAGCACGCTGAGTACTGAGCACCCAGCACCCTGAGCAATGAGCACCCTGAATACTGAGCACCCAGTACCTTGAGCACTGAGCACCGAGCACCCCGAGCACTGAGCACCCAGCACCCGGAGTACTGAGCACCCAGCACAATGAGTACTAAGCACAGAGCACCCTGAGTACTGAGCACCCAGCACCCTGAGCACTGAACACACAGCACCCTGAGTACTGAGCACCTCGAGCACTGAGCACCCAGCACCCTGATTACTGAGCACCGAGCACCCCGAGCACTGAGCACCCAGCACCGCGAGCACTGAGCACCCAGCACCCCGAGCACTGAGCACCCAGCACCCTGAGTACTGAGCACCCAGCACCCTGAGTACTGAGCACCCAGCACACTGAGAACTGAGTACCCAGCACCCTGAGCACTGAGCACCCAGCACCCTGAGCACTGAGCACACAGCACCCTGAGCACTGAGCACCCAGCACCCTGAGTACTGAGCACTGAGCACCCAGCACCCCGAGCTCTGAGCACCCAGCACCCTGAGTACTGAGCACTGCGCACCCAGCACCCCGAGCACTGAGCACCCAGCACCCCAAGCACTGAGCGCCCAGCACCCGAGTACTGAGCACTCAGCACCCTGAGTACTGAGCACCTAGCACCCTGAGTACTGAGCACCCAGCACCCCGAGTACTGAGCACCCAGCACCCTGAGTACTGAGCACCCAGCACCCTGAGCACTGAGCACCCAGCACCCTGAGTACTGAGCACTGAGCACCCCGCGTACTGAGCACCCAGCACCCCGAGCACAGAGCACCAAGAACCCTGAGCACTGAGTACCCAGCACCCCAAGCACTGAGCACCCAGCACCCCAAGCACTGAGCACCCAGCACCCGAGTACTGAGCACTCACCACCCTGAGTACTGAGCACCCAGCACCCTGAGTACTGACCACCGAGCACCCTGAGTACTGAGCACCCAGCACCCTGAGTACTGAGCACCCAGCGTACTGAGCACCGAGCACCCAGCACCCTGAGTACTGAGCATCCAGCACCCTGAGCACTGAGCACCCAGCACCCTGAGTACTGAGCACTGAGCACCCCGAGTACTGAGCACCCAGCACCCCGAGCACAGAGCACCCAGAACCCTGAGCACTGAGCACCCAGCACCCTGAGCACTGAGCACCCAGCACCCAGAGCACTGAGTACCCAGCACTCTGAGCACTGAGCACCCAGCACCCTGAGCACTGAGCACCCAGCACCCTGAGTACTGAGCACCCAACGTACTGAGCACCGAGCACCCTGAGCACTGAACACCCAGCACCCTGAGCACTGAGCACCCAGCACCCTGAGCACTGAGCACCCAGCACCCTGAGTACTGAGCACTGTGCACCCCGAGTACTGAGCACCGGGCACCCCGAGCACTAAGCACCCAGCACCCCGAGCACCGAGCACCCAGCACCCTGAGCACTGAGCACCCAGCACCCTGAGCACTAAGCACCCAGCACGATGAGCAATGAGCACCCAGCACCCTGAGCACTGAGCAACCAGCACCCTGAGCACTGAGCACCCAGCACCCTGAGCACTGAGCACCCAGCACCCTGAGCACTGAGCACCCAGCACCCTGAGCACTGAGCACCCAGCAACCTGAGTACTGAGCACCCAACGTACTGAGCACCGAGCACCCTGAGCACTGAGCACCCAGCACCCTGAGTACTGAGCACCCAGCACCCTGAGCAATGAGCACCCTGAGTACTGAGCAGCCAGCACCTTGAGCACTGAGCACCGAGCACCGCGAGCACTGAGCACACAGCACCCGGAGCACTGAGCACCCAGCAAAATGAGTACTAAGCACCGAGCACCCTGAGTACTGAGCACCCAGCACCCTGAGCACTGAACACACAGCACCCTGAGTACTGAGCACCTCGAGCACTGAGCACCCAGCACCCTGAGTACTGAGCACCGAGCACCCCGAGCACTGAGCACCCAGCACCGCGAGCACTGAGCGCCCAGCACCCCGAGCACTGAGCACCCAGCACCCTGAGTACTGAGCACCCAGCACCCTGAGTACTGAGCACCCAGCACCCTGAGCACTGAGTACCCAGCACCCTGAGCACTGAGCACCCAGCACCCTGAGCACTGAGCACACAGCACCCTGAGCACTGAGCACCCAGCACACTGAGTACTGAGCACTGAGCACCCAGCACCCCGAGCACTGAGCACCCAGCACCCTGAGTACTGAGCACTGCGCATCCAGCACCCCGAGCACTGAGCACCAAGCACATCAAGCACTGAGCACCCAGCACCCGAGTACTGAGCACCCAGCACCCTGAGTACTGAGCACCCAGCACCCTGAGTACTGAGCACCCAGCACCCCGAGTACTGAGCACCCAGCACCCTGAGCACTGAGCACCCAGCACCCCGAGCACTGAGCACCCAGCACCCTGAGTACTGAGCACCCAGCACCCTGAGCACTGAGCACCCAGCACCCTGAGCACTGAGCACCCAGCACCCTGAGTAGTGAGCACCCAACGTACTGAGCACCGAGCACCCCGAGCACTGAGCACCCAGCACCCTGAGTACTGAGCACCGATCACCCCGAGCACTGAGCACCCAGCACCCTGAGAACTGAGCTCTGAGCACCCCGAGCACTGAGCACCCAGCGCCCCGAGCACTGAGCACAAAGCACCCTGAGCACTGAGCACCCAGCACCCTGAGTACTGAACACCCAGCACCCGAGTACTGAGCACCCAGCACCCCGAGCACTGAGCACCCAGCGCCCCGAGCACAGAGCACCCAGCACCCCGAGCACTGAGCACTGAGCACCCTGAGCACTGAGCACCCAGCACCCCGAGTACTGAGCACTGAGCACCCTGAGTACTGAGCACCCAGCACCCGGAGTACTGAGCACCCAGCGTACTGAGCACCGAGCACCCAGCACCCTGAGTACTGAGCACCCAGCACCCTGAGCACGGAGCACCCAGCACCCTGAGTACTGAGCACCCAGCGTACTGAGCACCGAGCACCCAGCACCCTGAGTACTGAGCACCCAGCACCCTGAGCACTGAGCACCCAGCACCCTGAGTACTGAGCACTGAGCACCCAGCACCCTGAGCACTGAGCACCCAGCACCCTGAGCACTGAGCACCCAGCACCCTGAGCACTGAGCACACAGCACCCTGAGCACTGAGCACCCAGCACCCTGAGTAATGAGCACCCAACGTACTGAGCACCGAGCACCCTGAGCACTGAGCACCCAGCACCCTGAGTACTGAGCACCCAGCACCCTGAGCAATGAGCACCCTGAGTACTGAGCACCCAGCACCTTGAGCACTGAGCACCTAGCACACCGAGCACTGAGCACCCAGCACCCGGAGTACTGAGCACCCAGCACAATGTGTACTAAGCACCGAGCACCCTGAGTACTGAGCACCCAGCACCCTGAGCACAGAACACACAGCACCCTGAGTACTGAGCACCTCGAGCACTGAGCACCCAGTACCCTGAGTACTGAGCACCCAGCGTACTGAGCACCGAGCACCCAACACCCTGAGTACTGAGCATCCAGCACCCTGAGCACTGAGCACCCAGCACCCTGAGTACTGAGCACTGAGCACCAGGAGTAATGAGCACCCAGCACCCCGAGCACAGAGCATCCAGCACCCTGAGCACTGAGCACCCAGCACCCAGAGCACTGAGCACCCAGCACCCTGAGTACTGAGCACTGAGCACCCCGAGTACTGAGCACCGGGCACCCCGAGCACTAAGCACCCAGCACCCCGAGCACCGAGCACCCAGCACCCTGAGCACTGAGCACCCAGCACCCTGAGCACTAAGCACCCAGAACCCTGAGCACTGAGCACCCAGCACCCTGAGCACTGAGCACCCAGCACCCTGAGCACTGAGCACCCAGCACCCTGAGCACTGAGCACCCAGCACCCTGAGCATTGAGCACCCAGCACCCTGAGCACTGAGCACCCAGCACCCTGAGCACTGAGCACCCAGCACCCTGAGTACTGAGCACCCAACGTACTGAGCACCGAGCACCCTGAGCACTGAGCACCCAGCACGCTGAGTACTGAGCACCCAGCACCCTGAGCAATGAGCACCCTGAATACTGAGCACCCAGCACCCTGAGCACAATGAGTACTAAGCACAGAGCACCCTCAGTACTGAGCAACCAGCACCCTGAGCACTGAACACACAGCACCCTGAGTACTGAGCACCTCGAGCACTGAGCACCCAGCACCCTGATTACTGAGCACCCAGCACCCTGAGCACTGAGCACCCAGCACCCTGAGCACTGAGCACCCAGCACCCTGAGCACTGAGCACACAGCACCCTGAGCACTGAGCACCCAGCACCCTGAGTACTGAGCACTGAGCACCCAGCACCCCGAGCACTGAGCACCCAGCACCCTGAGTACTGAGCACTGCGCACCCAGCACCCCGAGCACTGAGCACCCAGCACCCTGAGCACTGAGCACCCAGCACCCGAGAACTAAGCACTCAGCAGCCTGAGTACTGAGCACCCAGCACCCTGAGTACTGAGCACCCAGCACCCTGAGTACTGAGCACCCAGCACCGCGAGCACTAAGTACCCAGCACCCCGAGCACTGAGCACCAAGCACCCTGAGTACTGAGCACCCAGCACCCTGAGCACTGAGCACCCAGCTCCCTGAGCACTGAGCACCCAGCACCTTGAGTAGTGAGCACCCAACGTACTGAGCACCGAGCACCCCGAGCACTGAGCACCCAGCACCCTGAGTACTGAGCACCGATCACCCCGAGCACTGAGCACCCAGCACCCTGAGTACTGATCTCCGAGCACCCCGAGCACTGAGCACCCAGCGCCCCGAGCACTGAGCACCCAGCACCCTGAGCACTGAGCACCCAGCACCCTGAGTACTGATCTCCGAGCACCCCGAGCACTGAGCACCCAGCGCCCCGAGCACTGAGCACCCAGCACCCTGAGCACTGAGCACCCAGCACCCTGAGCACTGATCACCCAGCACCCTGAGTACTGATCACCCAGCACCCTGAGTACTGAGCACAAAACGTAATGAGCACCGAGCAACCTGAGCACTGAGCACCCAGCACCCTGAGTACTGAGCACCCAGCACCCTGAGCAATGAGCACCCTGAGTACTGAGCACCCAGCACCTTGAGCACTGAGCACCGACCCCCCCGAGCACTGAGCACCCAGCTCCCTCAGTACTGAGCACCCAGCACCCTGAGTACTAAGCACCGAGCACCCTGAGTACTGAGCACCCAGCACCCCGAGCACTGAGCACCCAGCACCCTGAGTTCTGAGCACCGAGCACCCTGAGTACTGAGCACCCAGCACCCTGAGTACTGAGCACCCAGCGTACTGAGCACCGAGCACCCAGCACCCTGAGTATTGAGCACCCAGCACCCTGAGCACTGAGCACCCAGCACCCTGAGTACTGAGCACCGAGCACCCTGAGTACTGAGCACCGAGCACCCCGAGCACTGAGCACCGAGCACCCCGAGCACCGAGCACCCAGCACCCTGAGCAATGAGCACCCAGCACCCTGAGCACGCAGCACCCAGCACCCTGAGCACTGAGCACCCAGCACCCTGAGTACTGAGCACCCAACGTACTGAGCACCGAGCAGCCTGAGCACTGAGCACCAAGCACCCTGAGTACTGAGCTGCCAGCACCCTGAGCAATGAGCACCCTGAGTACTGAGCACCCAGCACATTGAGCACTGAGCACCGAGCACCCCGAGCACTGAGCACCCAGCACCCGGAGTACTGAGCACCCAGCACCCTGAGTACTAAGCACCGAGCACCCTGAGTACTGAGCACCCAGCACCCTGAGCACTGAACACACAGCACCCTGAGTACTGCGAACCCGGAGCACTGAGCACCCAGCACCCTGAGTACTGAGCAGCGAGCACCCCGAGCACTGAGCACCCAGCACCCGAGCACTGAGCACACAGCACCCCGAGCACTGAGCACCCAGCACCCTGAGTACTGAGCACCCAGCACCCTGAGTACTGAGCACCCAGCACCCCGAGCACTGAGTACCCAGCACCCTGAGCACTGAGCACCCATCACCCTGAGCACTGAGCACCCAGCACCCTGAGCACTGAGCACCCAGCACCCTGAGCACTGAGCACCCAGCACCCTGAGTACTGAGCACCCAGCGTACTGAGCACCGAGCACCCAGCACCCTGAGTACTGAGCACCCAGCACCCTGAGCACTGAGAACCCAGCACCCCGAGCACTGAGTACCCAGCACCCTGAGCACTGAGCACCCAGCACCCTGAGCACTGAGCACCCAGCACCCTGAGCACTGAGCACCCAGCACCCTGAGTAATGAGCAATGAGCACCCAGCACCCCGAGCACTGAGCACCCAGCAACCTGAGAACTGAGCACTGAGCACCCAGCACCCCGAGCACTGAGCACCCAGCACCCTGAGTACTGAGCACCCAGCACCCTGAGCACTGAGCACCGAGCACCCTGAGCACTGAGCACACAGCACCCTGACGACTGAGCACCCAGCAACCCGAGCACTGAGCACCCAGCACCCTGAGCACTGAGCACCCAGCACCCTGAGCACTGAGCACCCAGCACCCTGAGCACTGAGCACCCAGCACCCTGAGCACTGAGCACCCAGCACCCTGAGTAGTGAGCACCCAACGTACTGAGCACCGAGCACCCCGAGCACTGAGCACCCAGCACCCTGAGTACTGAGCACCGATCACCCCGAGCACTGAGCACCCAGCACCCTGAGTACTGATCTCCGAGCACACCGAGCACTGAGCACCCAGCGCCCCGAGCACTGAGCACCCAGCACGATGAGCACTGAGCACCTAGCACCCTGAGTACTGAACACCCAGCACCCTGAGCACTGAGCACCCTGAGCTATGAGTACTGAGCACTGAGCACCCTGAGCACTGAGCACCCAGCACCCCGAGTACTGAGCACTGAGCACCCTGAGTACTGAGCACCCAGCACCCTGAGTACTGAGCACCCAGCGTACTGAGCACCGAGGACCCAGCACCCTGAGTACTGAGCACCCAGCACACTGAGCACCCAGCACCCTGAGTACTGAGCACCCAGCGTACTGAGCACCGAGCACCCAGCACCCTGAGTACTGAGCACCCAGCACCCTGAGCACTGAGCACCCAGCACCCTGAGCACTGAGCACCCAGCACACTGAGTAGTGAGCACTGAGCACGCAGCACCCTGAGCACTGAGCACCCAGCACCCTGAGCACTGAGCACCCAGCACCCTGAGCACTGAGCACCCAGCACCCTGAGCACTGAGCAACCAGCACCCTAAGTACTGAGCACCCAACGTACTGAGCACCGAGCACCCTGAGCACTGAGCACCCAGAACCCTGAGTACTGAGCACCCAGCACCCTGAGTACTGAGCACCCTAAGTACTGAGCACCGAGCACCCCGAGCACTGAGCACCCAGCACCCCGAGCACTGAGCACCCAGCACACCGAGCACTGAGCACCCAGCACCCTGAGTACTGAGCACTGAGCACCATGAGCACTGAGCACCCAGCACCCTGAGCACTGAGCAACCAGCACCCTAAGTACTGAGCACCCAACGTACTGAGCACCGAGCACCCTGAGCACTGAGCACCCAGCACCCTGAGTACTGAGCACCCAGCACCCTGAGTACTGAGCACCCAGCGTACTGAGCACCGAGCACCCCGAGCTCTGAGCACCCAGCACCCAGAGCACTGAGCACCCAGCACCCCGAGCACTGAGCGAGCACCCAGCACCCTGAGTACTGAGCACTGAGTACCATGAGTACTGAGCACCCAGCACCCTGATTACTGAGCACCCAGCGTACTGAGCACCGAGCACCAAGCACCCTGAGCACTGAGCACCCAGCACCCTGAGTACTGAGCACTGAGCACCCCGAGTACTGAGAACCGGGCACCCCGAGCACTAAGCACCCAGCACCCCGAGCACCGAGCACCCAGCACCCTGAGCACTGAGCACACAGCACCCTGAGCACTGAGCACCCAGCACCCTGAGCACTGAGCACCCAGCACCCTGAGCACTGAGCACCCAGCACCCTGAGCACTGAGCACCCAGCACCCTGAGCACTGAGCACCCAGCACACTGAGCACTGAGCACCCAGCACCCTGAGCACTGAGCACCCAGCACCCTGAGCACTGATCACCCAGCACCCTGAGTACTGAGCACAAAACGTAATGAGCACCGAGCAACCTGAGCACTGAGCACCCAGCACCCTGAGTACTGAGCACCCAGCACCCTGAGCAATGAGCACCCTGAGTACTGAGCACCCAGCACCTTGAGCACTGAGCACCGACCCCCCCGAGCACTGAGCACCCAGCTCCCTCAGTACTGAGCACCCAGCAGCCTGAGTACTAAGCACCGAGCACCCTGAGTACTGAGCACCCAGCACCCCGAGCACTGAGCACCCAGCACCCTGAGTTCTGAGGACCGAGCACCCTGAGTACTGAGCACCCAGCACCCTGAGTACTGAGCACCCAGCGTACTGAGCACCGAGCACCCAGCACCCTGAGTACTGAGCACCCAGCAGCCTGAGCACTGAGCACCCAGCACCCTGAGTACTGAGCACCGAGCACCCTGAGTACTGAGCACCGAGCACCCCGAGCACTGAGCACCGAGCACCCCGAGCACCTAGCACCCAGCACCCTGAGCAATGAGCACCCAGCACCCTGAGCACGGAGCACCCAGCACCCTGAGCACTGAGCACCCAGCACCCTGAGTACTGAGCACCCAACGTACTGAGCACCGAGCAGCCTGAGCACTGAGCACCAAGCACCCTGAGTACTGAGCTGCCAGCACCCTGAGCAATGAGCACCCTGAGTACTGAGCACCCAGCACATTGAGCACTGAGCACCGAGCACCCCGAGCACTGAGCACCCAGCACCCGGAGTACTGAGCACCCAGCACCCTGAGTACTAAGCACCGAGCACCCTGAGTACTGAGCACCCAGCACCCTGAGCACTGAACACACAGCACCCTGAGTACTGCGAACCCGGAGCACTGAGCACCCAGCACCCTGAGTACTGAGCAGCGAGCACCCCGAGCACTGAGCACCCAGCACCCCGAGCACTGAGCACCCAGCACCCCGAGCACTGAGCACCCAGCACCCTGAGTACTGAGCACCCAGCACCCTGAGTACTGAGCACCCAGCACCCCGAGCACTGAGTACCCAGCACCCTGAGCACTGAGCACCCAGCACCCTGAGCACTGAGCACCCAGCACCCTGAGCACTGAGCACCCAGCACTCTGAGCACTGAGCACCCAGCACCCTGAGTACTGAGCACCCAGCGTACTGAGCACCGAGCACCCAGCACCCTGAGTACTGAGCACCCAGCACCCTGAGCACTGAGAACCCAGCACCCCGAGCACTGAGTACCCAGCACCCTGAGCACTGAGCACCCAGCACCCTGAGCACTGAGCACCCAGCACCCTGAGCACTGAGCACCCAGCACCCTGAGTAATGAGCAATGAGCACCCAGCACCCCGAGAATGAGCACCCAGCAACCTGAGAACTGAGCACTGAGCACCCAGCACCCCGAGCACTGAGCACCCAGCACCCTGAGTACTGAGCACCCAGCACCCTGAGCACTGAGCACCGAGCACCCTGAGCACTGAGCACACAGCACCCTGACGACTGAGCACCCAGCAACCCGAGCACTGAGCACCCAGCACCCTGAGCACTGAGCACCCTGAGTACTGAGCACTGAGCACCCTGAGTACTGAGCAATGAGCACCCTGAGTATTGAGCACCCAGCACACTGAGTACTGAGCACCCAGAAACCTGAGAACTGAGCACCGAGCACACTGAGCACTGAGCACCCAGCACCCTGAGCACTGAGCACCCTGCACCCTGAGCACTGAGCACCCAGCACCCTGAATACTGAGCACCCTGAGTACTGAGCACCCAGCACCCTGAGCACCGAGCACCCAGCACCCCGAGCACTGAGCACCCAGCACCCTGAGCACTGAGCACCCTGAGTACTGAGCACTGAGCACCCTGAGTACTGAGCACTGAGCACCCTGAGTACTGAGCACCCAGCACCCTGAGTACTGAGCACCCAGCACCCTGAGCAATGAGCACCCTGAGTACTGAGCACCCAGCACCCTGAGCACTGAGCACCGAGCACCCCGAGCACTGAGCACCCAGCACCCTGAGCACTGAGCACCCTGAGTACTGAGCACTGAGCACCCTGAGTACTTAGCACCCAGTACCCTGAGTACTGAGCACCCAGCACCCTGAGCAATGAGCACCCTGAGTACTGAGCACCCAGCACCCTGAGCACTGAGCACCGAGCACCCCGAGCACTGAGCACCCAGCACCTGGAGTACTGAGCACACAGCACCCTGAGTACTAAGCACCGAGCACCCTGAGTACTGAGCACCCAGGACCCTGAGCACTGAACACACAGCACACTGAGTACTGAGCACCCCGAGCACTGAGCACCCAGCACGCTGAGCACTGAGGACCCAGCACCCTGAGAACTGAGCACCCAGCACCGTGAGCACTGAGCACCCAGGACACTGAGTACTGAGCACCCAGCACCCTGAGCACTGAGCACCCAGCACCCTGAGTACTGAGCATCCAGCACCCCGAGCACTGAGCAGCCAGCACCCTGAGTACTGAGCACTGAGCACCCAGCACCCCGAGCACTGAGCACACAGCACCCTGAGCACTGAGAACCCTGAGTACTGAGCACCCAGCACCCTGAGTACTGAGCATCCAGCACCCCGAGCACTGAGCACCCAGCACCCCGAGCACTGAGCACCCAGCACCCTGTGTACTGAGCACTGAGTAACCAGCACCCCGAGCACTGAGCACCCAGCACCCTGAGTACTGAGCACCCAGCACCCCGAGAACTGAGCACCCAGCACCCAGAGCACTGAGCACTGAGCAACCTGAGTACTGAGCACTGAGCACCCTGAGCACTGAGCACCGAGCACCCTGAGTACTGATCACTGAGCACCCTGAGCACTGAGCACCCAGCACCCTGAGTACTGAGCACCCAGCACCCTGAGCACTGAGCACCCAGCACCCTGAGTACTGAGCACCCAGCACCCTGAGCACTGAGCACCGAGCACCCTGAGCACTGAGCACCCAGCACGCTGAGTACTGAGCACTGAGCACCCTGAGTACTGAGCACCGAGCACCCTGAGTACTGAGCACCCAGCACCCGGAGTACTGAGCAGCCAGCACCCTGAGTACTAAGCACCGAGCACCCTGAGTACTGATCACCCAGCACCCTGAGCACTGAACACACAGCACCCTGAGTACTGAGCACCTCGAGCACTGAGCACCCAGCACCCTGAGTACTGAGCACCGAGCACCCCGAGCACTGAGCACCCAGCACCGCGAGCACTGAGCACCCAGCACCCCGAGCACTGAGCACCGAGCACCCTGAGTACTGAGCACCCAGCACCCTGTGTACTGAGCACCCAGCACCCTGAGCACTGAGTACCCAGCACCCTGAGCACTGAGCACCCAGCACGCTGAGCACTGAGCACCCAGCACCCCGAGCACTGAGCACCCAGTACCCTGAGCACTGAGCACCCAGCACCCTGAGTACTGAGCACCCAGCACCCTGAGTACTGAGCACCCAGCACCCCGAGTACTGAGCACACAGCACCCTGAGTACTGAGCACCCAGAACCCTGAGCACTGAGCACCCAGCACCCCGAGCACTGAGCACCCAGAACCCTGAGCACTGAGCACCCAGCACCCTGAGTACTGAGCACTGAGCACCCAGCACCCCGAGCACTGAGCACCCAGCACCCTGAGTACTAAGCACCCAGCACCCTGAGTACTGAGCACCCAGCACCCTGAGTACTGAGCACCCAGTGTACTGAGCACCGATCACCCCGAGCACTGAGCACCCAGCACACCGAGCACTGAGCACCCAGCACCCCGAGCACTGAGCACCCAGCACCCTGAGTACTGAGCACTGAGCACCCTGAGTACTGAGCACCCAGCACCCTGATTACTGAGCACCCAGCGTACTGAGCACCGAGCACCCAGCACCCTGAGTACTGAGCACCCAGCACCCTGAGCACTGAGCACCCAGCACCCTGAGTACTGAGCACTGAGCACCCCGAGTACTGAGCACCGGGCACCCCGAGCACTAAGCACCCAGCACCCCGAGCACCGAGCACCCAGCACCCTGAGCACTGAGCACCCAGCACCCTGAGCACTGAGCACCCAGCACCCCGAGCACTGTTCACCCAGCACCCTGAGTACTGAGCACCCAGCACCCTGAGCACTGAGCACCCAGCACCCTGGGTACTGAGCAACAAGCACCCTGAGTACTGAGCAACCAGCACCCTGAGCACTGAGCACCCAGCACCCTGAGCTCTGAGCACTCAGCACCCTGAGTACTGAGCATCGAGCACCCCGAGCACTGAGCACCCAGCACCCTGAGCATTGAGCACCCTGAGGACTGAGCACCCAGCACCCTGAGCACTGAGCACCCAGCACCCTGAGTACTGAGCACCGATCACCTGAGCACTGAGCACATAGCACCCCGAGCACTGAGCACCCAGCACCCTGAGTACTGAGCACTCAGCACCCAGAGTACTGAGCACCGAGCACCCCGAGCACTGAGCACCCAGCACCCTGAGCACTGAGCACCCTGAGGACTGAGCAATCAGCACCCTGAGAACTGAGCACCCAGCACCCTGAGTACTGAGCACCGATCACCCTGAGCACTGAGCTCCCAGCACCCTGAGTACTGAGGACCCAGCACCCTGAGCACTGAGCACCCAGCACCCTGAGTACTGAGCACCGAGCACCCCGAGCACTGAGCACCCAGCACCCGGAGTACTGAGCACCCAGCACCCTGAGTACTAAGCACCGAGCACCCGGACTACTGAGCACCCAGCACCCTGAGCACTGAGCACCCAGCACCCTGAGTACTGAGCACCGAGCACCCCGAGCACTGAGCACCCAGCACCCCGAGAACTGCGCACCCAGGACCCCGAGCACTGAGCACCCAGCACCCTGAGTACTGAGCACCCAGCACCCTGAGTACTAAGCACATAGCACCCTGAGCACTGAGCACCCAGCACCCTGAGTACTGAGCACTGAGCACCCCGAGTACTGAGCACCGGGCACCCCGAGCACTAAGCACCCAGCACCCCGAGCACCGAGCACCCAGCACCCTGAGCACTGAGCACCCAGCACCCTGAGCACTGAGCACCCAGCACCCCGAGCACTGTTCACCCAGCACCCTGAGTACTGAGCACCCAGCACCCCGAGCACTGAGCACCCAGCACCCTGAGTACTGAGCACTGAGCACCCTGAGTACTGAGCACCCAGCACCCTGAGTACTGAGCACCCAGCGTACTGAGCACCGAGCACCAAGCACCCTGAGTACTGAGCATCCAGCACCCTGAGCACTGAGCACCCAGCACCCTGAGTACTGAGCACTGAGCACCCCGAGTGTGGGGCACCCAGCACCCCGAGCACAGAGCACCCAGCACCCTGAGCACTGAGCACCCAGCACCCTGAGCACTGAGCACCCAGCACCCTGAGCACTGAGAACCCAGCACCCTGAGTACTGACCACCCAACGTACTGAGCACCGAGCACCCTGAGCACTGAGCACCCAGCACCCTGAGTACTGAGCACCCAGCACCCTGAGCACTGAGCACCCAGCACCCTGAGTACTGAGCACTGAGCACCCCGAGTACTGAGCACCGGGCACCCTGAGCACTGAGCACCCAGCACCCTGAGCACTGAGCACCCAGCACCCTGAGCACTGAGCACCCAGCACCCTGAGCACTGAGCACCCAGCACCCTGAGCACTGAGCACCCAGCACCCTGAGCACTGAGCTCCCAGCACCCTGAGTACTGAGCACCCAACGTACTGAGCACCGAGCACCCTGAGCACTGAGCACCCAGCACGCTGAGTACTGAGCACCCAGCACCCTGAGCAATGAGCACCCTGAATACTGAGCACCCAGTACCTTGAGCACTGAGCACCGAGCACCCCGAGCACTGAGCACCCAGCACCCGGAGTACTGAGCACCCAGCACAATGAGTACTAAGCACAGAGCACCCTGAGTACTGAGCACCCAGCACCCTGAGCACTGAACACACAGCACCCTGAGTACTGAGCACCTCGAGCACTGAGCACCCAGCACCCTGATTACTGAGCACCGAGCACCCCGAGCACTGAGCACCCAGCACCGCGAGCACTGAGCACCCAGCACCCCGAGCACTGAGCACCCAGCACCCTGAGTACTGAGCACCCAGCACCCTGAGTACTGAGCACCCAGCACACTGAGCACTGAGTACCCAGCACCCTGAGCACTGAGCACCCAGCACCCTGAGCACTGAGCACACAGCACCCTGAGCACTGAGCACCCAGCACCCGGAGTACTGAGCACCCAGCAACCTGAGTACTAAGCACCGAGCACCCGGACTACTGAGCACCCAGCACCCTGAGCACTGAGCACCCAGCACCCTGAGTACTGAGCACCGAGCACCCCGAGCACTGAGCACCCAGCACCCCGAGAACTGCGCACCCAGGACCCCGAGCACTGAGCACCCAGCACCCTGAGTACTGAGCACCCAGCACCCTGAGTACTAAGCACATAGCACCCTGAGCACTGAGTACCCAGCACCCTGAGCACTGAGCACCCAGCACCCTGAGCACTGAGCACCCAGCACCCTGAGCACTGAGCACCCAGCACACTGAGTACTAAGCACCCAGCACCCCGAGCACTGGGCACCCAGCACCCTGAGTACTGAGCACCCAGCACCCCGAGCACTGAGCACCCAGCACCCTGAGTACTGAGCACTGAGCACCCTGAGTACTGAGCACCCAGCACCCTGAGTACTGAGCACCCAGCGTACTGAGCACCGAGCACCAAGCACCCTGAGTACTGAGCATCCAGCACCCTGAGCACTGAGCACCCAGCACCCTGAGTACTGAGCACTGAGCACCCCGAGTGCTGAGCACCCAGCACCCCGAGCACAGAGCACCCAGCACCCTGAGCACTGAGCACCCAGCACCCTGAGCACTGAGCACCCAGCACCCTGAGCACTGAGAACCCAGCACCCTGAGTACTGACCACCCAACGTACTGAGCACCGAGCACCCTGAGCACTGAGCACCCAGCACCCTGAGTACTGAGCACCCAGCACCCTGAGCACTGAGCACCCAGCACCCTGAGTACTGAGCACTGAGCACCCCGAGTACTGAGCACCGGGCAGCCTGAGCACTGAGCACCCAGCACCCTGAGCACTGAGCACCCAGCACCCTGAGCACTGAGCACCCAGCACCCTGAGCACTGAGCACCCAGCACCCTGAGCACTGAGCACCCAGCACCCTGAGCACTGAGCTCCCAGCACCCTGAGTACTGAGCACCCAACGTACTGAGCACCGAGCACCCTGAGCACTGAGCACCCAGCACGCTGAGTACTGAGCACCCAGCACCCTGAGCAATGAGCACCCTGAATACTGAGCACCCAGTACCTTGAGCACTGAGCACCGAGCACCCCGAGCACTGAGCACCCAGCACCCGGAGTACTGAGCACCCAGCACAATGAGTACTAAGCACAGAGCACCCTGAGTACTGAGCACCCAGCACCCTGAGCACTGAACACACAGCACCCTGAGTACTGAGCACCTCGAGCACTGAGCACCCAGCACCCTGATTACTGAGCACCGAGCACCCCGAGCACTGAGCACCCAGCACCGCGAGCACTGAGCACCCAGCACCCCGAGCACTGAGCACCCAGCACCCTGAGTACTGAGCACCCAGCACCCTGAGTACTGAGCACCCAGCACACTGAGCACTGAGTACCCAGCACCCTGAGCACTGAGCACCCAGCACCCTGAGCACTGAGCACACAGCACCCTGAGCACTGAGCACCCAGCACCCTGAGTACTGAGCACTGAGCACCCAGCACCCCGAGCTCTGAGCACCCAGCACCCTGAGTACTGAGCACTGCGCACCCAGCACCCCGAGCACTGAGCACCCAGCACCCCAAGCACTGAGCACCCAGCACCCGAGTACTGAGCACTCAGCACCCTGAGTACTGAGCACCTAGCACCCTGAGTACTGAGCACCCAGCACCCCGAGTACTGAGCACCCAGCACCCTGAGTACTGAGCACCCAGCACCCTGAGCACTGAGCACCCAGCACCCTGAGTACTGAGCACTGAGCACCCCGAGTACTGAGCACCCAGCACCCCGAGCACAGAGCACCCAGAACCCTGAGCACTGAGTACCCAGCACCCCAAGCACTGAGCACCCAGCACCCCAAGCACTGAGCACCCAGCACCCGAGTACTGAGCACTCACCACCCTGAGTACTGAGCACCCAGCACCCTGAGTACTGACCACCGAGCACCCTGAGTACTGAGCACCCAGCACCCTGAGTACTGAGCACCCAGCGTACTGAGCACCGAGCACCCAGCACCCTGAGTACTGAGCATCCAGCACCCTGAGCACTGAGCACCCAGCACCCTGAGTACTGAGCACTGAGCACCCCGAGTACTGAGCACCCAGCACCCCGAGCACAGAGCACCCAGAACCCTGAGCACTGAGCACCCAGCACCCTGAGCACTGAGCACCCAGCACCCAGAGCACTGAGTACCCAGCACTCTGAGCACTGAGCACCCAGCACCCTGAGCACTGAGCACCCAGCACCCTGAGTACTGAGCACCCAACGTACTGAGCACCGAGCACCCTGAGCACTGAGCAACCAGCACCCTGAGTACTGAGCACCCAGCACCCTGAGCACTGAGCACCCAGCACCCTGAGTACTGAGCACTGTGCACCCCGAGTACTGAGCACCGGGCACCCCGAGCACTAAGCCCCCAGCACCCCGAGCACCGAGCACCCAGCACCCTGAGCACTGAGCACCCAGCACCCTGAGCACTAAGCACCCAGCACCCTGAGCAATGAGCACCCAGCACCCTGAGCACTGAGCACCCAGCACCCTGAGCACTGAGCACCCAGCACCCTGAGCACTGAGCACCCAGCACCCTGAGCACTGAGCACCCAGCACCCTGAGCACTGAGCACCCAGCACCCTGAGTACTGAGCACCCAACGTACTGAGCACCGAGCACCCTGAGCACTGAGCACCCAGCACCCTGAGTACTGAGCACCCAGCACCCTGAGCAATGAGCACCCTGAGTACTGAGCAGCCAGCACCTTGAGCACTGAGCACCGAGCACCGCGAGCACTGAGCACCCAGCACCCGGAGCACTGAGCACCCAGCAAAATGAGTACTAAGCACCGAGCACCCTGAGTACTGAGCACCCAGCACCCTGAGCACTGAACACACAGCACCCTGAGTACTGAGCACCTCGAGCACTGAGCACCCAGCACCCTGAGTACTGAGCACCGAGCACCCCGAGCACTGAGCACCCAGCACCGCGAGCACTGAGCGCCCAGCACCCCGAGCACTGAGCACCCAGCACCCTGAGTACTGAGCACCCAGCACCCTGAGTACTGAGCACCCAGCACCCTGAGCACTGAGTACCCAGCACCCTGAGCACTGAGCACCCAGCACCCTGAGCACTGAGCACACAGCACCCTGAGCACTGAGCACCCAGCACACTGAGTACTAAGCACTGAGCACCCAGCACCCCGAGCACTGAGCACCCAGCACCCTGAGTACTGAGCACTGCGCATCCAGCACCCCGAGCACTGAGCACCAAGCACCCCAAGCACTGAGCACCCAGCACCCGAGTACTGAGCACCCAGCACCCTGAGTACTGAGCACCCAGCACCCTGAGTACTGAGCACCCAGCACCCCGAGTACTGAGCACCCAGCACCCTGAGCACTGAGCACCCAGCACCCCGAGCACTGAGCACCCAGCACCCTGAGTACTGAGCACCCAGCACCCTGAGCACTGATCACCCAGCACCCTGAGCACTGAGCACCCAGCACCCTGAGTAGTGAGCACCCAACGTACTGAGCACCGAGCACCCCGAGCACTGAGCACCCAGCACCCTGAGTACTGAGCACCGATCACCCCGAGCACTGAGCACCCAGCACCCTGAGAACTGAGCTCTGAGCACCCCGAGCACTGAGCACCCAGCGCCCCGAGCACTGAGCACCCAGCACCCTGAGCACTGAGCACCCAGCACCCTGAGTACTGAACACCCAGCACCCGAGTACTGAGCACCCAGCACCCCGAGCACTGGGCACCCAGCACCCTGAGTACTGAGCACCCAGCACCCCGAGCACTGAGCACCCAGCACCCTGAGTACTGAGCACTGAGCACCCTGAGTACTGAGCACCCAGCACCCTGATTACTGAGCACCCAGCGTACTGAGCACCGAGCACCCAGCACCCTGAGTACTGAGCACCCAGCACCCTGAGCACTGAGCACCCAGCACCCTGAGTACTGAGCACTGAGCACCCCGAGTACTGAGCACCGGGCACCCCGAGCACTAAGCACCCAGCACCCCGAGCACCGAGCACCCAGCTCCCTGAGCACTGAGCACCCAGCACCCTGAGCACTGAGCACCCAGCACCCCGAGCACTGTTCACCCAGCACCCTGAGTACTGAGCACCCAGCACCCTGAGCACTGAGCACCCAGCACCCTGGGTACTGAGCAACCAGCACCCTGAGAACTGAGCAACCAGCACCCTGAGCACTGAGCACCCAGCACCCTGAGCTCTGAGCACTCAGCACCCTGAGTACTGAGCATCGAGCACCCCGAGCACTGAGCACCCAGCACCCTGAGCATTGAGCACCCTGAGGACTGAGCACCCAGCACCCTGAGCACTGAGCACCCAGCACCCTGAGTAATGAGCACCGATCACCTGAGCACTGAACATATAGCACCCCGAGCACTGAGCACCCAGCACCCTGAGTACTGAGCACTCAGCACCCAGAGTACTGAGCACCGAGCACCCCGAGCACTGAGCACCCAGCACCCTGAGCACTGAGCACCCTGAGGACTGAGCAATCAGCACCCTGAGAACTGAGCACCCAGCACCCTGAGTACTGAGCACCGATCACCCTGAGCACTGAGCTCCCAGCACCCTGAGTACTGAGGACCCAGCACCCTGAGCACTGAGCACCCAGCACCCTGAGTACTGAGCACCGAGCACCCCGAGCACTGAGCACCCAGCACCCGGAGTACTGAGCACCCAGCACCCTGAGTACTAAGCACCGAGCACTCGGACTACTGAGCACCCAGCACCCTGAGCACTGAGCACCCAGCACCCTGAGTACTGAGCACCGAGCACCCCGAGCACTGAGCACCCAGCACCCCGAGAACTGCGCACCCAGGACCCCGAGCACTGAGCACCCAGCACCCTGAGTACTGAGCACCCAGCACCCTGAGTACTAAGCACATAGCACCCTGAGCACTGAATACCCAGCACCCTGAGCACTGAGCACCCAGCACCCTGAGCACTGAGCACCCAGCACCCTGAGCACTGAGCACACAGCACCCTGAGTACTAAGCACCCAGCACCCCGAGCACTGGGCACCCAGCACCCTGAATACTGAGCACTGAGCACCCTGAGTACTGAGCACCCAGCACCCTGAGTACTGAGCACCCAGCGTACTGAGCACCGAGCACCAAGCACCCTGAGTACTGAGCATCCAGCACCCTGAGCACTGAGCACCCAGCACCCTGAGTACTGAGCACTGAGCACCCCGAGTGCTGAGCACCCAGCACCCCGAGCACAGAGCACCCAGCACCCTGAGCACTGAGCACCCAGCACCCTGAGCACTGAGCACCCAGCACCCTGAGCACTGAGAACCCAGCACCCTGAGTACTGACCACCCAACGTACTGAGCACCGAGCACCCTGAGCACTGAGCACCCAGCACCCTGAGTACTGAGCACCCAGCACCCTGAGCACTGAGCACCCAGCACCCTGAGTACTGAGCACTGAGCACCCCGAGTACTGAGCACGGGGCACCCTGAGCACTGAGCACCCAGCACCCTGAGCACTGAGCACCCAGCACCCTGAGCACTGAGCACCCAGCACCCTGAGCACTGAGCACCCAGCACCCTGAGCACTGAGCACCCAGCACCCTGAGCACTGAGCACCCAGCACCCTGAGTACTGAGCACTGAGCACCCCGAGTACTGAGCACGGGGCACCCTGAGCACTGAGCACCCAGCACCCCGAGCACTGAGCACCCAGCACCCTGAGTACTGAGCACCCAGCACCCTGAGCACTGAGCACCCAGCACCCTGAGCACTGAGCACCCAGCACCCTGAGTAGTGAGCACCCAACGTACTGAGCACCGAGCACCCCGAGCACTGAGCACCCAGCACCCTGAGTACTGAGCACCGATCACCCCGAGCACTGAGCACCCAGCACCCTGAGAACTGAGCTCTGAGCACCCCGAGCACTGAGCACCCAGCGCCCCGAGCACTGAGCACCCAGCACCCTGAGCACTGAGCACCCAGCACCCTGAGTACTGAACACCCAGCACCCGAGTACTGAGCACCCAGCACCCCGAGCACTGAGCACCCAGCGCCCCGAGCACAGAGCACCCAGCACCCCGAGCACTGAGCACTGAGCACCCTGAGCACTGAGCACCCAGCACCCCGAGTACTGAGCACTGAGCACCCTGAGTACTGAGCACCCAGCACCCGGAGTACTGAGCACCCAGCGTACTGAGCACCGAGCACCCAGCACCCTGAGTACTGAGCACCCAGCACCCTGAGCACAGAGCACCCAGCACCCTGAGTACTGAGCACCCAGCGTACTGAGCACCGAGCACCCAGCACCCTGAGTACTGAGCACCCAGCACCCTGAGCACTGAGCACCCAGCACACTGAGTACTGAGCACTGAGCACCCAGCACCCTGAGCACTGAGCACCCAGCACCCTGAGCACTGAGCACCCAGCACCCTGAGCACTGAGCACACAGCACCCTGAGCACTGAGCACCCAGCACCCTGAGTAATGAGCACCCAACGTACTGAGCACCGAGCACCCTGAGCACTGAGCACCCAGCACCCTGAGTACTGAGCACCCAGCACCCTGAGCAATGAGCACCCTGAGTACTGAGCACCCAGCACCTTGAGCACTGAGCACCTAGCACACCGAGCACTGAGCACCCAGCACCCGGAGTACTGAGCACCCAGCACAATGTGTACTAAGCACCGAGCACCCTGAGTACTGAGCACCCAGCACCCTGAGCACAGAACACACAGCACCCTGAGTACTGAGCACCTCGAGCACTGAGCACCCAGTACCCTGAGTACTGAGCACCCAGCGTACTGAGCACCGAGCACCCAACACCCTGAGTACTGAGCATCCAGCACCCTGAGCACTGAGCACCCAGCACCCTGAGTACTGAGCACTGAGCACCAGGAGTAATGAGCACCCAGCACCCCGAGCACAGAGCACCCAGCACCCTGAGCACTGAGCACCCAGCACCCAGAGCACTGAGCACCCAGCACCCTGAGCACTGAGCACCCAGCACCCTGAGCACTGAGCACCCAGCACCCTGAGCACTGAGAACCCAGCACCCTGAGTACTGACCACCCAACGTACTGAGCACCGAGCACCCTGAGCACTGAGCACCCAGCACCCTGAGCACTGAGCACCCAGCACCCTGAGTACTGAGCACTGAGCACCCCGAGTACTGAGCACCGGGCACAACGAGCACTAAGCACCCAGCACCCCGAGCACCGAGCACCCAGCACCCTGAGCACTGAGCACCCAGCACCCTGAGCACTGAGCACCCAGCACCCTGAGCACTGAGCACCCAGCACCCTGAGCACTGAGCACCCAGCACCCTGAGCATTGAGCACCCAGCACCCTGAGCACTGAGCACCCAGCACCCTGAGTACTGAGCACCCAACGTACTGAGCACCGAGCACCCTGAGCACTGAGCACCCAGCACGCTGAGTACTGAGCACCCAGCACCCTGAGCAATGAGCACCCTGAATACTGAGCACCCAGCACCCTGAGCACTGAGCACCCAGCACAATGAGTACTAAGCACAGAGCACCCTCAGTACTGAGCAACCAGCACCCTGAGCACTGAACACACAGCACCCTGAGTACTGAGCACCTCGAGCACTGAGCACCCAGCACCCTGATTACTGAGCACCGAGCACCCCGAGCACTGATCACCCAGCACCGCGAGCACTGAGCACCCAGCACCCCGAGCACTGAGCACCCAGCACCCTGAGTACTGAGCACCCAGCACCCTGAGTACTGAGCACCCAGCACCCTGAGCACTGAGCACCCAGCACCCTGAGCACTGAGCACCCAGCACCCTGAGCACTGAGCACACAGCACCCTGAGCACTGAGCACCCAGCACCCTGAGTACTGAGCACTGAGCACCCAGCACCCCGAGCACTGAGCACCCAGCACCCTGAGTACTGAGCACTGCGCACCCAGCACCCCGAGCACTGAGCACCCAGCACCCCAAGCACTGAGCACCCAGCACCCGAGTACTAAGCACTCAGCAGCCTGAGTACTGAGCACCCAGCACCCTGAGTACTGAGCACCCAGCACCCTGAGTACTGAGCACCCAGCACCGCGAGCACTAAGTACCCAGCACCCCGAGCACTGAGCACCAAGCACCCTGAGTACTGAGCACCCAGCACCCTGAGCACTGAGCACCCAGCTCCCTGAGCACTGAGCACCCAGCACCCTGAGTAGTGAGCACCCAACGTACTGAGCACCGAGCACCCCGAGCACTGAGCACCCAGCACCCTGAGTACTGAGCACCGATCACCCCGAGCACTGATCACCCAGCACCCTGAGTACTGATCTCCGAGCACCCCGAGCACTGAGCACCCAGCGCCCCGAGCACTGAGCACCCAGCACCCTGAGCACTGAGCACCCAGCACCCTGAGTACTGATCTCCGAGCACCCGGAGCACTGAGCACCCAGCGCCCCGAGCACTGAGCACCCAGCACCCTGAGCACTGAGCACCCAGCACCCTGAGTACTGAACACCCAGCACCCTGAGCACTGAGCACCCTGAGCTATGAGTACTGAGCACTGAGCACCCTGAGCACTGAGCACCCAGCACCCCGAGTACTGAGCACTGAGCACCCTGAGTACTGAGCACCCAGCACCCTGAGTACTGAGCACCCAGCGTACTGAGCAACGAGCACCCAGCACCCTGAGTACTGAGCACCCAGCACCCTGAGCACTGAGCACCCAGCACCCTGAGTACTGAGCACCCAGCGTACTGAGCACCGAGCACCCATCACCCTGAGTACTGAGCACCCAGCACCCTGAGCACTGAGCACCCAGCACCCTGAGCACTGAGCACCCAGCACACTCAGTAGTGAGCACTGAGCACCCAGCACCCTGAGCACTGAGCACCCAGCACCCTGAGCACTGAGCACCCAGCACCCTGAGCACTGAGCACCCAGCACCCTGAGCACTGAGCACCCGGCACCCTAAGTACTGAGCACCCAACGTACTGAGCACCCAGCACCCTGAGTACTGAGCACCCAGCACCCTGAGCAATGAGCACCCTGAGTACTGAGCACCCAGCACCCTGAGCACTTAGCACCGAGCACCCCGAGCACTGAGCACCCAGCACCCGGAGTACTGAGCACCCAGCACAATGAGTACTAAGCACCGAGCACCCTGAGTACTGAGCACCCAGCACCCTGAGCACTGAACCCACAGCACCCTGATTACTGAGCACCTCGAGCACTGAGCACCCAGCACCCTGAGTACTGAGCACCGAGCACCCTGAGCACTGAGCACCCAGCACCGCGAGCACTGAGCACCCAGCACCCCGAGCCCTGAGCACCCAGCACCCTGAGTACTGAGCACGCAGCACCCTGAGCACTGAGCACCCAGCAACCTGAGCACTGAGCACCCAGCACCCTGAGTACTGAACACCCAGCACCCTGAGCACTGAGCACCCTGAGCACTGAGTACTGAGCACTGAGCATCCTGAGCACTGAGCACCCAGCACCCCGAGTACTGAGCACCCAGCACCCCGAGCACTGAGCACCCAGCGGCCCGAGCACAGAGCACCCAGCACCCCGAGCACTGAGCACTGAGCACCCTGAGCACTGAGCACCCAGCACCCTGAGTACTGAGCACCCAGCGTACTGAGCATTGAGCACCCAGAACCCTGAGTACTGAGCACCCATCACCCTGAGCACTGAGCACCCAGCACCCTAAGTACTGAGCACTGAGCACCCCGAGTACTGAGCACCCAGAACCCCGAGCACTGAGCACCCAGCACCCTGAGCAATGAGCACCCAGCACCCTGAGCACTGAGCACCCAGCACCCTGAGCACTGAGCACCCAGCACCCTGAGCACCGAGCACCCATCACCCTGAGCACTAAGCACCCAGCACCCTGAGCACTGAGCACCCAGCACCCTGAGCACTGAGCACCCAGCACCCTGAGCACTGAGCACCCAGCACCCTGAGCACTGAGCACCCAGCACCCTGAGCACTGAGTACCCAGCACCCTGAGTACTGAGCACCCAACGAACAGAGCACCAAGCACCCTGAGCACTGAGCACCCAGCACCCTGATTACTGAGCACCCAGCACCCTGAGCAATGAGCACCCTGAGTACTGAGCACCCAGCACCTTGAGCACTGAGCACCGAGCACCCCGAGCACTGAGCACCCAGCACCCCGAGCACTGAGCACCCAGCACCCGGAGTACTGAGCACCCAGCACAATGAGTACTAAGCACCGAGCACCCTGAGCACTGAGCACCCAGCACCCTGAGCACTGAGCACCCAGCACCCTGAGCACTGAGCACCCAGCACCCTGAGCACTGAGCACCCAGCACCCTGAGCACTGAGCACCCAGCACCCTGAACACTGAGCACCCAGCACCCTGAGCACTGAGCACCCAGCACCCTGAGCACTGAGCACCCAGCACCCTGAGTACTGAGCACCCAACGTACTGAGCACCGAGCACCCTGAGCACTGAGCACCCAGCACCCTGAGTACTGAGCACCCAGCACCCTGAGCAATGAGCACCCTGAGTACTGAGCACCCAGCACCTTGAGCACTGAGCACCGAGCACCCCGAGCACTGAGCACCCAGCACCCCGAGCACTGAGCACCCAGCACCCGGAGTACTGAGCACCCAGCACAATGAGTACTAAGCACCGAGCACCCTGAGCACTGAGCATCCAGCACCCTGAGCACTGAGCACCCAGCACCCTGAGTACTGAGCATTGAGCACCCACCAACCCGAGCAATGAGCACCCAGCAACCTGAGTACTAAGCACCCAGCACCCTGAGTACTGAGCACCCAGCACCCTGAGTACTGAGCACCCAGCGTACTGAACACCGAGCACCCCGAGCACTGAGCACCCAGCACCCTGAGTACTGAGCACCCAGCACCCCGAGCTCTGAGCACCCAGCACCCTGAGTACTGAGCACCGAGCACCCTGAGTACTGAGCACCCAGCACCCTGAGTACTGAGCACTGAGCACCCCGAGTACTGAGCACCCAGAACCCCGAGCACTGAGCACCCAGCACCCTGAGCAATGAGCACCCAGCACCCTGAGCACTGAGCACCCAGCACCCTGATCACTGAGCACCCAGCACCCTGAGCACCGAGCACCCATCACCCTGAGCACTAAGCACCCAGCACCCTGAGCACTGAGCACCCAGCACCCTGAGCACTGAGCACCCAGCACCCTGAGCACTGAGCACCCAGCACCCTGAGCACTGAGCACCCAGCACCCTGAGCACTGAGCACCCAGCACCCTGAGCACTGAGCACCCAGCACCCTGAGTAGTGAGCACCCAACGTACTGAGCACCGAGCACCCCGAGCACTGAGCACCCAGCACCCTGAGTACTGAGCACCGATCACCCCGAGCACTGAGCACCCAGCACCCTGAGAACTGAGCTCTGAGCACCCCGAGCACTGAGCACCCAGCGCCCCGAGCACTGAGCACCCAGCACCCTGAGCACTGAGCACCCAGCACCCTGAGTACTGAACACCCAGCACCCGAGTACTGAGCACCCAGCACCCCGAGCACTGGGCACCCAGCACCCTGAGTACTGAGCACCCAGCACCCCGAGCACTGAGCACCCAGCACCCTGAGTACTGAGCACTGAGCACCCTGAGTACTGAGCACCCAGCACCCTGATTACTGAGCACCCAGCGTACTGAGCACCGAGCACCCAGCACCCTGAGTACTGAGCACCCAGCACCCTGAGCACTGAGCACCCAGCACCCTGAGTACTGAGCACTGAGCACCCCGAGTACTGAGCACCGGGCACCCCGAGCACTAAGCACCCAGCACCCCGAGCACCGAGCACCCAGCTCCCTGAGCACTGAGCACCCAGCACCCTGAGCACTGAGCACCCAGCACCCCGAGCACTGTTCACCCAGCACCCTGAGTACTGAGCACCCAGCACCCTGAGCACTGAGCACCCAGCACCCTGGGTACTGAGCAACCAGCACCCTGAGAACTGAGCAACCAGCACCCTGAGCACTGAGCACCCAGCACCCTGAGCTCTGAGCACTCAGCACCCTGAGTACTGAGCATCGAGCACCCCGAGCACTGAGCACCCAGCACCCTGAGCATTGAGCACCCTGAGGACTGAGCACCCAGCACCCTGAGCACTGAGCACCCAGCACCCTGAGTAATGAGCACCGATCACCTGAGCACTGAACATATAGCACCCCGAGCACTGAGCACCCAGCACCCTGAGTACTGAGCACTCAGCACCCAGAGTACTGAGCACCGAGCACCCCGAGCACTGAGCACCCAGCACCCTGAGCACTGAGCACCCTGAGGACTGAGCAATCAGCACCCTGAGAACTGAGCACCCAGCACCCTGAGTACTGAGCACCGATCACCCTGAGCACTGAGCTCCCAGCACCCTGAGTACTGAGGACCCAGCACCCTGAGCACTGAGCACCCAGCACCCTGAGTACTGAGCACCGAGCACCCCGAGCACTGAGCACCCAGCACCCGGAGTACTGAGCACCCAGCACCCTGAGTACTAAGCACCGAGCACCCGGACTACTGAGCACCCAGCACCCTGAGCACTGAGCACCCAGCACCCTGAGTACTGAGCACCGAGCACCCCGAGCACTGAGCACCCAGCACCCCGAGAACTGCGCACCCAGGACCCCGAGCACTGAGCACCCAGCACCCTGAGTACTGAGCACCCAGCACCCTGAGTACTAAGCACATAGCACCCTGAGCACTGAATACCCAGCACCCTGAGCACTGAGCACCCAGCACCCTGAGCACTGAGCACCCAGCACCCTGAGCACTGAGCACACAGCACCCTGAGTACTAAGCACCCAGCACCCCGAGCACTGGGCACCCAGCACCCTGAATACTGAGCACTGAGCACCCTGAGTACTGAGCACCCAGCACCCTGAGTACTGAGCACCCAGCGTACTGAGCACCGAGCACCAAGCACCCTGAGTACTGAGCATCCAGCACCCTGAGCACTGAGCACCCAGCACCCTGAGTACTGAGCACTGAGCACCCCGAGTGCTGAGCACCCAGCACCCCGAGCACAGAGCACCCAGCACCCTGAGCACTGAGCACCCAGCACCCTGAGCACTGAGCACCCAGCACCCTGAGCACTGAGAACCCAGCACCCTGAGTACTGACCACCCAACGTACTGAGCACCGAGCACCCTGAGCACTGAGCACCCAGCACCCTGAGTACTGAGCACCCAGCACCCTGAGCACTGAGCACCCAGCACCCTGAGTACTGAGCACTGAGCACCCCGAGTACTGAGCACGGGGCACCCTGAGCACTGAGCACCCAGCACCCTGAGCACTGAGCACCCAGCACCCTGAGCACTGAGCACCCAGCACCCTGAGCACTGAGCACCCAGCACCCTGAGCACTGAGCACCCAGCACCCTGAGCACTGAGCACCCAGCACCCTGAGTACTGAGCACCCAACGTACTGAGCACCGAGCACCCTGAGCACTGAGCACCCAGCACGCTGAGTACTGAGCACCCAGCACCCTGAGCAATGAGCACCCTGAATACTGAGCACCCAGTACCTTGAGCACTGAGCACCGAGCACCCCGAGCACTGAGCACCCAGCACCCGGAGTACTGAGCACCCAGCACAATGAGTACTAAGCACAGAGCACCCTGAGTACTGAGCACCCAGCACCCTGAGCACTGAACACACAGCACCCTGAGTACTGAGCACCGAGCACCCCGAGCACTGAGCACCCAGCACCCTGATTACTGAGCACCGAGCACCCCGAGCACTGAGCACCCAGCACCGCGAGCACTGAGCACCCAGCACCCCGAGCACTGAGCACCCAGCACCCTGAGTACTGAGCACCCAGCACCCTGAGTACTGAGCACCCAGCACACTGAGCACTGAGTACCCAGCACCCTGAGTACTGAGCACCCAGCACCCTGAGTACTGAGCACCCAGCACACTGAGCACTGAGCACCCAGCACCCCGAGCACTGAGCACCCAGCACCCTGAGTACTGAGCACCCAGCACCCTGAGTACTGAGCACCCAGCACCCTGAGCACTGAGCACCCAGCACCCTGGGTACTGAGCAACCAGCACCCTGAGTACTGAGCAACCAGCACCCTGAGCACTGAGCACCCAGCACCCTGAGCTCTGAGCACTCAGCACCCTGAGTACTGAGCATCGAGCACCCCGAGCACTGAGCACCCAGCACCCTGAGCATTGAGCACCCTGAGGACTGAGCACCCAGCACCCTGAGCACTGAGCACCCAGCACCCTGAGTACTGAGCACCGATCACCTGAGCACTGAGCACATAGCACCCCGAGCACTGAGCACCCAGCACCCTGAGTACTGAGCACTCAGCACCCAGAGTACTGAGCACCGAGCACCCCGAGCACTGAGCACCCAGCACCCTGAGCACTGAGCACCCTGAGGACTGAGCAACCAGCACCCTGAGAACTGAGCACCCAGCACCCTGAGTACTGAGCACCGATCACCCTGAGCACTGAGCTCCCAGCACCCTGAGTACTGAGGACCCAGCACCCTGAGCACTGAGCACCCAGCACCCTGAGTACTGAGCACCGAGCACCCCGAGCACTGAGCACCCAGCACCCGGAGTACTGAGCACCCAGCACCCTGAGTACTAAGCACCGAGCACCCGGACTACTGAGCACCCAGCACCCTGAGCACTGAGCACCCAGCACCCTGAGTACTGAGCACCGAGCACCCCGAGCACTGAGCACCCAGCACCCCGAGAACTGCGCACCCAGGACCCCGAGCACTGAGCACCCAGCACCCTGAGTACTGAGCACCCAGCACCCTGAGTACTAAGCACATAGCACCCTGAGCACTGAATACCCAGCACCCTGAGTACTGAGCACCCAGCGTACTGAGCACCGAGCACCAAGCACCCTGAGTACTGAGCATCCAGCACCCTGAGCACTGAGCACCCAGCACCCTGAGTACTGAGCACTGAGCACCCCGAGTGCTGAGCACCCAGCACCCCGAGCACAGAGCACCCAGCACCCTGAGCACTGAGCACCCAGCACCCTGAGCACTGAGCACCCAGCACCCTGAGCACTGAGAACCCAGCACCCTGAGTACTGACCACCCAACGTACTGAGCACCGAGCACCCTGAGCACTGAGCACCCAGCACCCTGAGTACTGAGCACCCAGCACCCTGAGCACTGAGCACCCAGCACCCTGAGTACTGAGCACTGAGCACCCCGAGTACTGAGCACGGGGCACCCTGAGCACTGAGCACCCAGCACCCTGAGCACTGAGCACCCAGCACCCTGAGCACTGAGCACCCAGCACCCTGAGCACTGAGCACCCAGCACCCTGAGCACTGAGCACCCAGCACCCTGAGCACTGAGCACCCAGCACCCTGAGTACTGAGCACCCAACGTACTGAGCACCGAGCACCCTGAGCACTGAGCACCCAGCACGCTGAGTACTGAGCACCCAGCACCCTGAGCAATGAGCACCCTGAATACTGAGCACCCAGTACCTTGAGCACTGAGCACCGAGCACCCCGAGCACTGAGCACCCAGCACCCGGAGTACTGAGCACCCAGCACAATGAGTACTAAGCACAGAGCACCCTGAGTACTGAGCACCCAGCACCCTGAGCACTGAACACACAGCACCCTGAGTACTGAGCACCGAGCACCCCGAGCACTGAGCACCCAGCACCCTGATTACTGAGCACCGAGCACCCCGAGCACTGAGCACCCAGCACCGCGAGCACTGAGCACCCAGCACCCCGAGCACTGAGCACCCAGCACCCTGAGTACTGAGCACCCAGCACCCTGAGTACTGAGCACCCAGCACACTGAGCACTGAGTACCCAGCACCCTGAGCACTGAGCACCCAGCACCCTGAGCACTGAGCACACAGCACCCTGAGCACTGAGCACCCAGCACCCTGAGTACTGAGCACTGAGCACCCAGCACCCCGAGCTCTGAGCACCCAGCACCCTGACTACTGAGCACTGCGCACCCAGCACCCCGAGCACTGAGCACCCAGCACCCCAAGCACTGAGCACCCAGCACCCGAGTACTGAGCACTCAGCACCCTGAGTACTGAGCACCTAGCACCCTGAGTACTGAGCACCCAGCACCCCGAGTACTGAGCACCCAGCACCCTGAGTACTGAGCACCCAGCACCCTGAGCACTGAGCACCCAGCACCCTGAGTACTGAGCACTGAGCACCCCGAGTACTGAGCACCCAGCACCCCGAGCACAGAGCACCCAGAACCCTGAGCACTGAGTACCCAGCACCCCAAGCACTGAGCACCCAGCACCCCAAGCACTGAGCACCCAGCACCCGAGTACTGAGCACTCACCACCCTGAGTACTGAGCACCCAGCACCCTGAGTACTGACCACCGAGCACCCTGAGTACTGAGCACCCAGCACCCTGAGTACTGAGCACCCAGCGTACTGAGCACCGAGCACCCAGCACCCTGAGTACTGAGCATCCAGCACCCTGAGCACTGAGCACCCAGCACCCTGAGTACTGAGCACTGAGCACCCCGAGTACTGAGCACCCAGCACCCCGAGCACAGAGCACCCAGAACCCTGAGCACTGAGCACCCAGCACCCTGAGCACTGAGCACCCAGCACCCAGAGCACTGAGTACCCAGCACTCTGAGCACTGAGCACCCAGCACCCTGAGCACTGAGCACCCAGCACCCTGAGTACTGAGCACCCAACGTACTGAGCACCGAGCACCCTGAGCACTGAGCAACCAGCACCCTGAGTACTGAGCCACCCAGCACCCTGAGCACTGAGCACCCAGCACCCTGAGTACTGAGCACTGTGCACCCCGAGTACTGAGCACCGGGCACCCCGAGCACTAAGCACCCAGCACCCCGAGCACCGAGCACCCAGCACCCTGAGCACTGAGCACCCAGCACCCTGAGCACTAAGCACCCAGCACCCTGAGCAATGAGCACCCAGCACCCTGAGCACTGAGCACCCAGCACCCTGAGCACTGAGCACCCAGCACCCTGAGCACTGAGCACCCAGCACCCTGATCACTGAGCACCCTGCACCCTGAGCACT
>NW_024544579.1:0-59478 GCF_018167655.1 Microtus oregoni
AGCACCCTGATCACTGAGCACGGAGCACCCCGAGGTACTGAGCACCCAGCACCCTGAGCACTGAGCACCCAGCACCTTGAGTACTGAGCACCGAGCACCCCGAGCACTGAGCACCCAGCACCCTGAGTATTGAGCACCCAGCACCCTGATTACTGAGCACGCAGCACCCCGAGCACTGAGCACCCAGCACCCTGAGAACTGAGCACCCAGCACCCTGAGTACTGAGCACCCAGCACCCTGAGTACTGAGCACCCAGCACCATGAGCACTGAGCACCCAGCACCCTGAGTACTGAGCACCCAGCACCCTGAGTACTGAGCAACCAGCACCCTGAGCACTGAGCACCCAGCACCTGAGCACTGAGCACTGAGCACCCAGCACCCCGAGCACTGAGCACCCAGCACCCCGAGCACTGAGCACCCAGCACCCTGAGCACTGAGCACCCAGCACCCTGAGCACTGAGCACCCAGCACCCTGAGCACTGAGCACCCAGCACCCCGAGCACTGAGCACCCAGCACCCTGAGCACCCAGCACCCTGAGAACTGAGCACCCTGAGCACTGAGCACCGATCACCCTAAGCACCTCAGCACCCAGCACCCCGAGCACTGAGCACCCAGCACCCTGAGTACTGAGCACCCAGCAGCCCGAGCACTGAGCACCCGGCACCCTGAGTACTGAGCACCCTGAGTACTGAGCACTGAGCACCCAGCACCCTGAGGACTGAGTACCAAGCACCCTGAGCACTGAGCACCCAGCACCCTGAGTACTGAGCACTGATCACCCTGAGCACTGAGCACCCAGCACCCCGAGCACTGAGCACCAAGCACCCTGAGTACTGAGCAGCCAGCACCCTGAGCACTGAGCACCCAGCACGCTGAGTACTGAGCACCCAGCACCCTGGGCACTGAGCACCCAGCACCATGAGTACTGAGCACCGAGCACCCTGAGTACTGAGCACCCAGCACCCTGAGTACTGAGCACCCAGCACCCTGAGCACTGAGCACCCAGCACCCTGAGCACTGAGCACCCAGCACGCTGAGTACTGAGCACCCAGCACCCTGAGTACTGAGCACCCAGCACCCTGAGCACTGAGCACCCAGCACCCTGAGCACTGAGCACCCAGCACGCTGAGTACTGAGCACCCAGCACCCTGAGTACTGAACACCCAGCACCCTGAGCACTGAGCACTGAGCACCCAGCACCCTGAGCACTGAGCACCCAGCACCCTGAGCACGGAGCACCCCGAGGACTGAGCACCCAGCACCCTGAGCACTGAGCACCCAGCACCTTGAGTACTGAGCACTGTGCACCTCGAGCACTGAGCACCCTGAGTACTGAGCACCCAGCACCCCGATCACTGAGCACCCTGCACCCTGAGCACTGAGCACCCAGCACCCTGAGCACTGAGCACCCAGCACCCTGAGTACTGAGCACCCAGCACGCTGAGTACTGAGCACCCAGCACCCCCGAGCACTGAGCAAACCAGCACCGTGAGCACGGAGCACCCCGAGGACTGAGCACCCAGCACCTCGAGCACTAAGCACCAGCACCCTGAGTACTGAGCACCCAGCACCCTGAGCACTGAGCACCCAGCACCCTGAGCACTGAGCACCCAGCAACCTGAGTACTGAGCACCCAGCACCCTGAGTACTGAACACCCAGCACCCTGAGCACTGAGCACTGAGCACCCTGAGCACTGAGTACTGAGAACTGAGCACCCTGAGCACTGAGCACCCAGCACCCCGAGTACTGAGCACCCAGCACCCCGAGCACTGAGCACCCAGCGCCCCGAGCACTGAGCACCCAGCACCCCGAGCACTGAGCACTGAGCACCCTGAGCACTGAGCACCCAGCACCCCGAGTACTGAGCACTGAGCACCTTGAGTACTGAGCACCAAGCACCCCGAGTACTGAGCACTGAGCACCCTGAATACTGAGCACCCAGCACCCTGAGCACTGAGCACCCAGCACCCTGAGTACTCAGCACTGAGAACCCAGCACCCCGAGGACTGAGCACCCAGCACCCTGAGTACTGAGCACCGAGCACCCTGAGTACTGAGCACCCAGCACCCTGATCACTGAGCACGGAGCACCCCGAGGTACTGAGCACCCAGCAGCCTGAGCACTGAGCACCCAGCACCTTGAGTACTGAGAACCGAGCACCCCGAGCACTGAGCACCCAGCACCCTGAGTATTGAGCACCCAGCACCCTGATTACTGAGCACGCAGCACCCCGAGCACTGAGCACCAGCACCCTGAGTACTGAGCACCCAGCACGCTGAGTACTGAGCACCCAGCACCCCGAGCACTGAGCACCCAGCACCCTGAGTACTGAGCACTGAGCAACCAGCACCCCGAGCACGGAGCACCCAGGACCCCAAGCACTGAGTACAGAGCACCCAGCACCCTGAGTACTGAGCACCGAGCTCCCCGAGCACTGAGCACCCAGCACACTGAGCACTGAGCACCCAGCACCCTGAGCACTGAGCTCCCAGCACCCTGAGTACTGAGCACCCAGCACGCTGAGTACTGAGCACCCAGCACCCCGAGCACTGAGCACCCAGCACCCTGAGTACTGAGCACTGAGCACCCAGCACCCCGAGCACTGAGCACCCAGCACCCTGTGCACTGAGCATCCAGCACCCTGAGTACTGAGCACCCAGCACCCTGAGTACTGAGCACCCAGCACCGTGAGAACTGAGCACTCAGCACCCTGAGTACTGAGCACCGAGCACCCCGAGCACTGAGCACCCAGCACCCTGAGCACTGAGCACCCTGAGGACTGAGCACCCAGCACCCTGAGCACTGAGCACCGATCACCCTGAGCACTGAGCACCCAGCACCCCGAGCACTGAGCACCCAGCACCCTGAGTACTGAGCACCCAGCACCCCGAGTACTGAGCACCCAGCACCCTGAGTACTGAGCACCCAGCACCCCGAGCACTGAGCACCCGGCACCCTGAGTACTGAGCACCATGAGTACTGAGCACTGAGCACCCAGCACCCTGAGGACAGAGTACCCAGCACCCTGAGCACTGAGCACCCAGCACCCTGAGTACAGAGCACTGATCACCCTGAGCACTGAGCACCCAGCACCCTGAGTACTGAGCATCCAGCACCCTGAGCACTGAGCACCCAGCACCCTGAGTACTGAGCACCCAGCACCCTGAGTACTGAGCACCCAGCACCCTGGGCACTGAGCACCCAGCACCCTGAGTACTGAGCACCGAGCACCCTGAGTACTGAGCACCCAGCACCCTGAGTACTGAGCACCCAGCACCCTGAGCACTGAGCACCCAGCACCCTGAGCACTGAGCACCCAGCACCCTGAGTACTGAGCACCCAGCACCCTGAGTACTGAACACCCAGCACCCTGAGCACTGAGCACTGAGCACCCAGCACCCTGAGCACTTAGCACCCAGCACCCTGAGCACGGAGCACCCCGAGGACTGAGCACCCAGCACCCTGAGCACTGAGCACCCAGCACCTTGTGTACTGAGCACCGTGCACCTCGAGCACTGAGCACCCTGAGTACTGAGCACCCAGCACCCCGATCACTGAGCACCCAGCACCCTGAGCACTGAGCACCCAGCACCCTGAGCACTGAGCACCCAGCACCCTGAGTACTGAGCACCCAGCAGGCTGAGTACTGAGCACCCAGCACCCCGAGCACTGAGCAACCAGCACCGTGAGCACGGAGCACCCCGAGGACTGAGCACCCAGCACCTTGAGTACTGAGCACCGAGCACCTCGAGCACTAAGCACCCAGCACCCTGAGTACTGAGCACCCAGCACCCTGAGCACTGAGCACCCAGCACCCTGAGCACTGAGCACCCAGCAACCTGAGTACTGAGCACCCAGGACCCTGAGTACTGAACAACCAGCACCCTGAGCACTGAGCACTGAGCACCCTGAGCACTGAGTACTGAGCACCCAGCACCCCGAGCACTGAGCACCCAGCGCCCCGAGCACTGAGCACCCAGCACCCCGAGCACTGAGCACTGAGCACCCTGAGCACTGAGCACCCAGCACCCCGAGTACTGAGCACTGAGCACCTTGAGTACTGAGCACCAAGCACCCCGAGTACTGAGCACTGAGCACCCTGAATACTGAGCACCCAGCACCCTGAGCACTGAGCACCCATCACCCTGAGTACTGAGCAACCAGCACCCTGAGTACTGAGCACCCAGCACCCTGAGTACTGAGCACCCAGCACCCTGGGCACTGAGCACCCAGCACCCTGAGTACTGAGCACCGAGCACCCTGAGTACTGAGCACCCAGCCCCTGAGTACTGAGCACCCAGCACCCTGAGCACTGAGCACCCAGCACCCTGAGCACTGAGCACCCAGCACCCTGAGTACTGAGCACCCAGCACAATGAGTACTGAACACCCAGCACCCTGAGCACTGAGCACTGAGCACCCAGCACCCTGAGCACTGAGCACTGAGCACCCAGCACCCTGAGCACTGAGCACCCAGCACCCCGAGCACTGAGCACCCAGCACCCTGAGCACCCAGCACCCTGAGAACTGAGCACCCTGAGCACTGAGCACCGATCACCCTAAGCACTCAGCACCCAGCACCCCGAGCACTGAGCACCCAGCACCCTGAGTACTGAGCACCCAGCAGCCCGAGCACTGAGCACCCGGCACCCTGAGTACTGAGCACCCTGAGTACTGAGCACTGAGCACCCAGCACCCTGAGGACTGAGTACCAAGCACCCTGAGCACTGAGCACCCAGCACCCTGAGTACTGAGCACTGATCACCCTGAGCACTGAGCACCCAGCACCCCGAGCACTGAGCACCCAGCACCCTGAGTACTGAGCAGCCAGCACCCTGAGCACTGAGCACCCAGCACGCTGAGTACTGAGCACCCAGCACCCTGGGCACTGAGCACCCAGCACCCTGAGTACTGAGCACCGAGCACCCTGAGTACTGAGCACCCAGCACCCTGAGTACTGAGCACCCAGCACCCTGAGCACTGAGCACCCAGCACCCTGAGCACTGAGCACCCAGCACCCTGAGTACTGAGCACCCAGCACCCTGAGTACTGAAAACCCAGCACCCTGAGCACTGAGCACTGAGCACCCAGCACCCTGAGCACTGAGCACCCAGCACCCTGAGCACGGAGCACCCCGAGGACTGAGCACCCAGCACCCTGAGCACTGAGCACCCAGCACCTTGAGTACTGAGCACCGTGCACCTCGAGCACTGAGCACCCTGAGTACTGAGCACCCAGCACCCCGATCACTGAGCACCCTGCACCCTGAGCACTGAGCACCCAGCACCCTGAGCACTGAGCACCCAGCACCCTGAGTACTGAGCACCCAGCACGCTGAGTACTGAGCACCCAGCACCCCGAGCACTGAGCAACCAGCACCGTGAGCACGGAGCACCCCGAGGACTGAGCACCCAGCACCTTGAGTACTGAGCACCGAGCACCTCGAGCACTAAGCACCCAGCACCCTGAGTACTGAGCACCCAGCACCCTGAGCACTGAGCACCCAGCACCCTGAGCACTGAGCACCCAGCAACCTGAGTACTGAGCACCCAGCACCCTGAGTACTGAACACCCAGCACCCTGAGCACTGAGCACTGAGCACCCTGAGCACTGAGTACTGAGCACTGAGCACGCTGAGCACTGAGCACCCAGCACCCCGAGTACTGAGCACCCAGCACCCCGAGCACTGAGCACCCAGCGCCCCGAGCACTGAGCACCCAGCACCCCGAGCACTGAGCACTGAGCACCCTGAGCACTGAGCACCAAGCACCCCGAGTACTGAGCACTGAGCACCCTGAATACTGAGCACCCAGCACCCTGAGCACTGAGCACCCAGCACCCTGAGTACTCAGCACTGAGAACCCAGCACCCCGAGGACTGAGCACCCAGCACCCTGAGTACTGAGCACCGAGCACCCTGAGTACTGAGCACCCAGCACCCTGATCACTGAGCACGGAGCACCCCGAGGTACTGAGCACCCAGCACCCTGAGCACTGAGCACCCAGCACCTTGAGTACTGAGCACCGAGCACCCCGAGCACTGAGCACCCAGCACCCTGAGTATTGAGCACCCAGCACCCTGATTACTGAGCACGCAGCACCCCGAGCACTGAGCACCCAGCACCCTGAGTACTGAGCACCCAGCACGCTGAGTACTGAGCACCCAGCACCCCGAGCACTGAGCACCCAGCACCCTGAGTACTGAGCACTGAGCAACCAGCACCCCGAGCACGGAGCACCCAGGACCCCAAGCACTGAGTACAGAGCACCCAGCACCCTGAGTACTGAGCACCGAGCTCCCCGAGCACTGAGCACCCAGCACACTGAGCACTGAGCACCCAGCACCCTGAGCACTGAGCTCCCAGCACCCTGAGTACTGAGCACCCAGCACGCTGAGTACTGAGCACCCAGCACCCCGAGCACTGAGCACCCAGCACCCTGAGTACTGAGCACTGAGCACCCAGCACCCCGAGCACTGAGCACCCAGCACCCTGTGCACTGAGCATCCAGCACCCTGAGTACTGAGCACCCAGCACCCTGAGTACTGAGCACCCAGCACCGTGAGAACTGAGCACTCAGCACCCTGAGTACTGAGCACCGAGCACCCCGAGCACTGAGCACCCAGCACCCTGAGCACTGAGCACCCTGAGGACTGAGCACCCAGCACCCTGAGCACTGAGCACCGATCACCCTGAGCACTGAGCACCCAGCACCCCGAGCACTGAGCACCCAGCACCCTGAGTACTGAGCACCCAGCACCCCGAGTACTGAGCACCCAGCACCCTGAGTACTGAGCACCCAGCACCCCGAGCACTGAGCACCCGGCACCCTGAGTACTGAGCACCATGAGTACTGAGCACTGAGCACCCAGCACCCTGAGGACAGAGTACCCATCACCCTGAGCACTGAGCACCCAGCACCCTGAGTACTGAGCACTGATCACCCTGAGCACTGAGCACCCAGCACCCCGAGCACTGAGCACCCAGCACCCTGAGTACTGAGCATCCAGCACCCTGAGTACTGAGCACCCAGCACCCTGAGCACTGAGCACCCAGCACCCTGAGCACTGAGCACCCAGCACCCTGAGTACTGAGCACCCAGCACCCTGAGTACTGAACACCCAGCACCCTGAGCACTGAGCACTGAGCACCCAGCACCCTGAGCACTGAGCACCCAGCACCCTGAGCACGGAGCACCCCGAGGACTGAGCACCCAGCACCCTGAGCACTGAGCACCCAGCACCTTGAGTACTGAGCACCGTGCACCTCGAGCACTGAGCACCCTGAGTACTGAGCACCCAGCACCCCGATCACTGAGCACCCTGCACCCTGAGCACTGAGCACCCAGCACCCTGAGCACTGAGCACCCAGCACCCTGAGTACTGAGCACCCAGCACGCTGAGTACTGAGCACCCAGCACCCCGAGCACTGAGCAACCAGCACCGTGAGCACGGAGCACCCCGAGGACTGAGCACCCAGCACCTTGAGTACTGAGCACCGAGCACCTCGAGCACTAAGCACCCAGCACCCTGAGTACTGAGCACCCAGCACCCTGAGCACTGAGCACCCAGCACCCTGAGCACTGAGCACCCAGCAACCTAAGTACTGAGCACCCAGCACCCTGAGTACTGAACAACCAGCACCCTGAGCACTGAGCACTGAGCACCCTGAGCACTGAGTACTGAGCACCCAGCACCCCGAGCACTGAGCACCCAGCGCCCCGAGCACTGAGCACCCAGCACCCCGAGCACTGAGCACTGAGCACCCTGAGCACTGAGCACCCAGCACCCCGAGTACTGAGCACTGAGCACCTTGAGTACTGAGCACCAAGCACCCCGAGTACTGAGCACTGAGCACCCTGAATACTGAGCACCCAGCACCCTGAGCACTGAGCACCCAGCACCCTGAGTACTCAGCACTGAGAACCCAGCACCCCGAGGACTGAGCACCCAGCACCCTGAGTACTGAGCACCGAGCACCCTGAGTACTGAGCACCCAGCACCCTGATCACTGAGCACGGAGCACCCCGAGGTACTGAGCACCCAGCACCCTGAGCACTGAGCACCCAGCACCTTGAGTACTGAGCACCGAGCACCCCGAGCACTGAGCACCCAGCACCCTGAGTATTGAGCACCCAGCACCCTGATTACTGAGCACGCAGCACCCCGAGCACTGAGCACCCAGCACCCTGAGAACTGAGCACCCAGCACCCTGAGTACTGAGCACCCAGCACCCTGAGTACTGAGCACCCAGCACCATGAGCACTGAGCACCCAGCACCCTGAGTACTGAGCACCCAGCACCCTGAGTACTGAGCAACCAGCACCCTGAGCACTGAGTACCCAGCACCCTGAGCACTGAGCACTGAGCACCCAGCACCCCGAGCACTGAGCACCCAGCACCCCGAGCACTGAGCACCCAGCACCCTGAGCACTGAGCACCCAGCACCCTGAGCACTGAGCACCCAGCACCCTGAGTACTGAGCACCCAGCACCCTGAGTACTGAGCACCCAGCACCGTGAGAACTGAGCACTCAGCACCCTGAGGACTGAGCACCGAGCACCCCGAGCACTGAGCACCCAGCACCCTGAGCACTGAGCACCCTGAGGACTGAGCACCCAGCACCCTGAGCACTGAGCACCGATCACCCTGAGCACTGAGCACCCAGCACCCCGAGCACTGAGCACCCAGCACCCTGAGTACTGAGCACCCAGCAACCCGAGTACTGAGCACCCAGCACTCTGAGTACTGAGCACCCAGCACACTGAGCACTGAGCACCCGGCACCCTGAGTACTGAGCATCCTGAGTACTGAGCACTGAGCACCCAGCACCCTGAGGACTGAGTACCCAGCACCCTGAGCACTGAGCACCCAGCACCCTGAGTACTGAGCACTGATCACCCTGAGCACTGAGCACCCAGCACCCCGACCACTGAGCACCCATCACCCTGAGAACTGAGCAGCCAGCACCCTGAGCACTGAGCACCCAGCACCCTGAGTACTGAGCACCCAGCACCCTGAGTACTGAGCACCCAGCACCCTGGGCACTGAGCACCCAGCACCCTGAGTACTGAGCACCGAGCACCCTGAGTACTGAGCACCCAGCACCCTGAGTACTGAGCACCCAGCACCCTGAGCACTGAGCACCCAGCACCCTGAGCACTGAGCACCCAGCACCCTGAGTACTGAGCACCCAGCACCCTGAGTACTGAACACCCAGCACCCTGAGCACTGAGCACTGAGCACCCAGCACCCTGAGCACTGAGCACCCAGCACCCTGAGCACTGAGCACCCAGCACCCTGAGCACCCAGCACCCTGAGAACTGAGCACCCTGAGCACTGAGCACCGATCACCCTAAGCACTGAGCACCCAGCACCCCGAGCACTGAGCACCCAGCACCCTGAGTACTGAGCACCCAGCAGCCCGAGCACTGAGCACCCGGCACCCTGAGTACTGAGCACCCTGAGTACTGAGCACTGAGCACCCAGCACCCTGAGGACTGATTACCAAGCACCCTGAGCACTGAGCACCCAGCACCCTGAGTACTGAGCACTGATCACCCTGAGCACTGAGCACCCAGCACCCCGAGCACTGAGCACCCAGCACCCTGAGTACTGAGCAGCCAGCACCCTGAGCACTGAGCACCCAGCACGCTGAGTACTGAGCACCCAGCACCCTGGGCACTGAGCACCCAGCACCCTGAGTACTAAGCACCGAGCACCCTGAGTACTGAGCACCCAGCACCCTGAGTACTGAGCACCCAGCACCCTGAGCACTGAGCACCCATCACCCTGAGCACTGAGCACCCAGCACCCTGAGTACTGAGCACCCAGCACCCTGAGTACTGAACACCCAGCACCCTGAGCACTGAGCACTGAGCACCCAGCACCCTGAGCACTGAGCACCCAGCACCCTGAGCATGGAGCACCCCGAGGACTGAGCACCCAGCACCCTGAGCACTGAGCACCCAGCACCTTGAGTACTGAGCACCGAGCACCTCGAGCACTGAGCACCCTGAGTACTGAGCACCCAGCACCCCTATCACTGAGCACCCTGCACCCTGAGCACTGAGCACCCAGCACCCTGAGCACTGAGAACCCAGCACCCTGAGTACTGAGCACCCAGCACGCTGAGTACTGAGCACCCAGCACCTCGAGCACTGAGCAACCAGCACCCTGAGCACGGAGCACCCCGAGGACTGAGCACCCAGCACCTTGAGTACTGAGCACCGAGCACCTCGAGCACTAAGCACCCAGCACCCTGAGTACTGAGCACACAGCACCCTGAGCACTGAGCACCCAGCACCCTGAGCACTGAGCACCCAGCACCCCGAGCACTGAGCACCCAGCACCCTGAGTACTGAGCACCCAACACCCAGAGTACTGAGCACCCAGCACCCTGAGCACTGAGCACCCGGCAACCTGTGTACTGAGCACCCAGCACCCTGAGTACTGAGCACCCAGCACACTGAGCACTGAGCACCCAGCACCCTGAGTACTGAGCACCCAGCACCCTGAGTACTGAGCACCCAGCACCGTGAGAACTGAGCACTCAGCACCCTGAGGACTGAGCACCGAGCACCCCGAGCACTGAGCACCCAGCACCCTGAGCACTGAGCACCCTGAGGACTGAGCACCCAGCACCCTGAGCACTGAGCACCGATCACCCTGAGCACTGAGCACCCAGCACCCCGAGCACTGAGCACCCAGCACCCTGAGTACTGAGCACCCAGCAACCCGAGTACTGAGCACCCAGCACTCTGAGTACTGAGCACCCAGCACACCGAGCACTGAGCACCCGGCACCCTGAGTACTGAGCACCCTGAGTACTGAGCACTGAGCACCCAGCACCCTGAGGACTGAGTACCCAGCACCCTGAGCACTGAGCACCCAGCACCCTGAGTACTGAGCACTGATCACCCTGAGCACTGAGCTCCCAGCACCCCGACCACTGAGCACCCATCACCCTGAGAACTGAGCAGCCAGCACCCTGAGCACTGAGCACCCAGCACCCTGAGTACTGAGCACCCAGCACCCTGAGTACTGAGCACCCAGCACCCTGGGCACTGAGCACCCAGCACCCTGAGTACTGAGCACCGAGCACCCTGAGTACTGAGCACCCAGCACCCTGAGTACTGAGCACCCAGCACCCTGAGCACTGAGCACCCAGCACCCTGAGCACTGAGCACCCAGCACCCTGAGTACTGAGCACCCAGCACCCTGAGTACTGAACACCCAGCACCCTGAGCACTGAGCACTGAGCACCCAGCACCCTGAGAACTGAGCACCCAGCACCCTGAGCACTGAGCACCCAGCACCCTGAGCACCCAGCACCCTGAGAACTGAGCACCCTGAGCACTGAGCACCGATCACCCTAAGCACTGAGCACCCAGCACCCCGAGCACTGAGCACCCAGCACCCTGAGTACTGAGCACCCAGCAGCCCGAGCACTGAGCACCCGGCACCCTGAGTACTGAGCACCCTGAGTACTGAGCACTGAGCACCCAGCACCCTGAGGACTGATTACCAAGCACCCTGAGCACTGAGCACCCAGCACCCTGAGTACTGAGCACTGATCACCCTGAGCACTGAGCACCCAGCACCCCGAGCACTGAGCACCCAGCACCCTGAGTACTGAGCAGCCAGCACCCTGAGCACTGAGCACCCAGCACGCTGAGTACTGAGCACCCAGCACCCTGGGCACTGAGCACCCAGCACCCTGAGTACTGAGCACCGAGCACCCTGAGTACTGAGCACCCAGCACCCTGAGTACTGAGCACCCAGCACCCTGAGCACTGAGCACCCATCACCCTGAGCACTGAGCACCCAGCACCCTGAGTACTGAGCACCCAGCACCCTGAGTACTGAACACCCAGCACCCTGAGCACTGAGCACTGAGCACCCAGCACCCTGAGCACTGAGCACCCAGCACCCTGAGCATGGAGCACCCCGAGGACTGAGCACCCAGCACCCTGAGCACTGAGCACCCAGCACCTTGAGTACTGAGCACCGAGCACCTCGAGCACTGAGCACCCTGAGTACTGAGCACCCAGCACCCCTATCACTGAGCACCCTGCACCCTGAGCACTGAGCACCCAGCACCCTGAGCACTGAGAACCCAGCACCCTGAGTACTGAGCACCCAGCACGCTGAGTACTGAGCACCCAGCACCTCGAGCACTGAGCAACCAGCACCCTGAGCACGGAGCACCCCGAGGACTGAGCACCCAGCACCTTGAGTACTGAGCACCGAGCACCTCGAGCACTAAGCACCCAGCACCCTGAGTACTGAGCACACAGCACCCTGAGCACTGAGCACCCAGCACCCTGAGCACTGAGCACCCAGCACCCCGAGCACTGAGCACCCAGCACCCTGAGTACTGAGCACCCAACACCCAGAGTACTGAGCACCCAGCACCCTGAGCACTGAGCACCCGGCAACCTGTGTACTGAGCACCCAGCACCCTGAGTACTGAACACCCAGCACCCTGAGCACTGAGCACTGAGCACCCTGAGCACTGAGTACTGAGCAATGAGCACACTGAGCACTGAGCACCCAGCACCCCGAGTATTGAGCACCCAGCACCCCGAGCACTGAGCACCCAGCGCCCCGAGCACTGAGCACACAGCACCCCGAGCACTGAACACTGAGCACCCTGAGCACTGAGCACCCAGCACCCCGAGTACTGAGCACTGAGCACCCTGAGTACTGAGCACCAAGCACCCCGAGTACTGAGCACTGAGCACCCTGAATACTGAGCACCCAGCACCCTGAGCACTGAGCACCCAGCACCCTGAGTACTGAGCACTGAGAACATAGCACCCCGAGCACTTAGCACCCAGCACCCTGAGTACTGAGCACCAAGCACCCTGATCACTGAGCACGGAGCACCCCGCGGACTGAGCACCCAGCACCCTGAGCACTGAGCACACAGCACCTTGAGTACAGAGCACCGAGCACCCCGAGCACTGAACACCCAGCACCCTGAGTATTGAGCACCCAGCACCCTGAGTACTGAGCACCCAGCACCCTGAGTACTGAGCACCCAGCACCCTGAGCACTGAGCACCCAGCACCCTGAGTACTGAGCACCCAGCACCCTGAGTACTGAGCAACCAGCACCCTGAGCACTGAGCACCAAGCACCCTGAGCACTGAGCACTGAGCACCCAGCACCCCGAGCACTGAGCACCCAGCACCCCGAGCACTGAGCACCCAGCACACTGAGCACTGAGCACCCAGCACCCTGAGCACTGAGCACCCAGCACCCTGAGTACTGAGCACCCAGCACCCTGAGTACTGAGCACCCAGCACCGTGAGAACTGAGCACTCAGCACCCTGAGTACTGAGCACCGAGCACCCCGAGCACTGAGCACCCAGCACCCTGAGCACTGAGCACCCTGAGGACTGAGCACCCAGCACCCTGAGCACTGAGCACCGATCACCCTGAGCACTGAGCACCCAGCACCCCGAGCACTGAGCACCCAGCACCCTGAGCACTGAGCACCCAGCACACTGAGCACGGAGCACCCCGACCACTGAGCACCCAGCACCCTGAGTACTGAGCCCCCAGCACCCTGAGTACTGAGCACCCAGCACCAAGAGCACGGAGCACCCAGCACCCCGAGAATGAGCACCCAGCACCCTGAGTACTGAGAACCGAGCACCCTGAGTTCTGAGCACCCAGCACCCTGAGTACTGAGCCCCCAGCACCCTGAGTACTGAGCACCCAGCACCCCGATCACTGAGCACCCAGCACCCCGAGAATGAGCACACAGCACCCTGAGTACTGAGCACCCAGCACCCTGAGTACTGAGCACTAAGCACCCAGAGCACTGAGCAACCAGCACCCCGAGCACGGAGCACCCAGGACCCCGAGCACTGAGTACTGAGCACCCAGCACCCTGAGTACTGAGCACCTAGCTCCCCGAGCACTGAGCACCCACCACCCTGAGTACTGAGCACCCAGCAACCTGAGCACTGAGCACAAAGCACGCTGAGTACTGAGCACCCTGAGTACTGAGCATCGAGGACCCTGAGTTCTGAGCACCCAGCACCCCGAGCACTGAGCACCCAGCACCCCGAGAATGGGCACCCAGCACCCTGAGTACTGAGAACCGAGCACCCTGAGTACTGAGCACCCAGCACCCTGTGTACTGAGCACCCAGCACCAAGAGTACTGAGCAGCAAGCACCCCGAGCACTGAGCACCCAGCACTCTGAGTAATGAGCACCCAGCACCCCGAGTACTGAGCACCCAGCACCGTGAGTACTGAGCACCCACCACCCTGAGTACTGAGCACCCAGCACCCTGAGCACTGAGCACAAAACATGCTGAGTACTGAGCACCCTGACTACTGAGCACCGAGGACCCTGAGCACTGAGCACCCAGCACCCCGAGCACTGAACACCCAGCACCCCGAGAATGGGCACCCAGCACCCTGAGTACTGAGAACCGAGCACCCTGAGTACTGAGCACCCAGCACGCTGAGCACTGAGCACCCAGCACCCCGAGTACTGAGCACCCAGCACCCCGAGAACTGAGCACCCAGCACCCCGAGAATGAGCACTCAGCTACCTGAGTACTGAGCACCCAGCACCCTGAGTACTGAGCACCCAGCACCCCGAGCACTGAGCACCCTGAATACTGAGCACCCAGCACCCTGAGTACTGTGCACTAAGCACCCAGAGCGCTGAGCACCCAGGACTCCGAGCACTGAGTACTGAGCACCCAGCACCCTGAGTACTGAGCACCGAGCTCCCCGAGCACTGAGCACCCTGAGTACAGAGCACACATCACCCTGAGTACTGAGCTCCCAGCATCCTGTGCACTGAGCACCCAGCACCCTGATTACTGAGCACCCAGCACCCCGAGCACTGAGCACTCAGCACCCTGAGTACTGAGCACCCAGCACCATGAGTACTGAGCAACCCGAGCACTGAGCACCCAGCACCCTGAGTACTGAGCACCCAGCACCAAAAGTACTGAGCAGCAAGCACCCCGAGCACTGAGCACCCAGCACACTGAGTACTGAGCACCCAGCACCAAGAGTACTGAGCAGCAAGCACCCCGAGGACTGAGCACCCAGAACCCTGAGTAATGAGCACCCAGCACCCCGAGTACTGAGCACCCAGCACCCTGTGTATTGAGCACTGAGCACCCTGAGTACTAAGCACCCAGCAACCTGAGTACTGAGCACCCAGGACCCTGAGCACTGAGCACCGAGCACCCCGAGCACTGAGCACCCAGCACCCTGAGCACTCAGCACCCAGCACCCCGAGCACTGAGCACCCAGCACTCTGACCACTGAGCACCCAGCACCCTGAGCACGGAGCACCCCGAGGACTGAGCACCTAGCACCCTGAGTACTGAGCCCCCAGCACCCTGAGTACTGAGCACAGAGCACCCCGAGCACTGAGCACCCAGCACCCCGAGAATGAGCACCCAGCACCCTGAGTACTGAGAACCGAGCAACCTGAGTACTGAGCACAAAGCACCCTGAGTACTGAGCCCCCAGCACCCTGAGTACTGAGCACCCAGCACCCCGAGCACTGAGCACCCAGCACCCCGAGAATGAGCACCCAGCACCCTGAGTACTGAGCACCCAGCACCCTGAGTACTGAGCACCGAGCTCCCCGAGCACTGAGCACCCAGCACACTGAGCACTGAGCACCCAGCACCCTGAGCACTGAGCACCCAGCAACCTGAGTACTGAGCACCCAGCTCGCTGAGTACTGAGCACCCAGCACCCTGAGTACTGAGCACTGAGCACCCAGCAACCCGAGCACTGAGCACCCAGCACCCTGTGTACTGAGCACTGAGCACCCTGAGTACTAAGCACCCAGCACCCTGAGTACTGAGCACCCTGGACCCTGAGCACTGAGCACCGAGCACCCCGAGCACTGAGCACCCAGCACCCTGAGGACTCAGCACCCATCACCCCGATCACTGAGCACCCAGCACCCTGAGCACTGAGCACCCAGCACCCTGAGCACTGAGCACCAAGCACCCAGAGCACTGAGCACCCAGCACCCTGAGCACTGAGCACCCAGCACCCTGAGTACTGAGCAGCGAGCACCCTGAGTACTGAGCACCCAGCACCCTGAGTACTGAGCACCCAGCACCCTGAGTACTGAGCACCGAGCACCCCGAGTACTGAGCACCCAGCACCCTGAGCACTCAGCACCCAGCACCCTGAGTACTGAGCATCCAGCACCCCGAGCCCTGAGCACCCAGTACCCTGAGTACTGAGCACCCTGAGTTCTGAGCACCGATCACCCTGAGCACTGAGCACCCAGCACCCTGAGTATTGAGCACCCAGCACCCTGAGCACTGAGCATCCAGCACCCTGAGTACTGAGCACGCAGCACCCCGAGCACTGAGCACCCAGCACCCTGAGTACTGAGCACCCAGCACCATGAGTACTGAGCAACCCGAGCACTGAGCACCGAGCTCCCCGAGCACTGAGCACCCTGAGTACAGAGCACACATCACCCTGAGTACTGAGCACCCAGCATCCTGTGCACTGAGCACCCAGCACCCTGATTACTGAGCACCCAGCACCCCGAGCACTGAGCACCCAGCACCCTGAGTACTGAGCACCCAGCACCATGAGTACTGAGCAACCCGAGCACTGAGCACCCAGCACCCTGAGTACTGAGCACCCAGCACCAAAAGTACTGAGCACCGAACATCCTGAGCACAGAGCACCGAGCACCCCGAGCACTGAGCACCCAGCACACTGAGTACTGAGCACCCAGCACCAAGAGTACTGAGCAGCAAGCACCCCGCGCACTGAGCACCCAGAACCCTGAGTAATGAGCACCCAGCACCCCGAGTACTGAGCACCCAGCACCCTGTGTACTGAGCACTGAGCACCCTGAGTACTAAGCACCCCGCAACCTGAGTACTGAGCACCCAGGACCCTGAGCACTGAGCACCGAGCACCCCGAGCACTGAGCACCCAGCACCCTGAGCACTCAGCACCCAGCACCCCGAGCACTGAGCACCCAGCACCCTGAGCACTGAGCACCCAGCACCCTGAGCACGGAGCACCCCGAGGACTGAGCACCCAGCACCCTGAGTACTGAGCCCCCAGCACCCTGAGTACTGAGCACCCAGCACCCCGAGCACTGAGCACCCAGCACCCCGAGAATGAGCACCCAGCACCCTGAGTACTGAGAACCGAGCACCCTGAGTACTGAGCACAAAGCACCCTGAGTACTGAGCCCCCAGCACCCTGAGAACTGAGCACCCAGCACCCCGAGCACTGAGCACCCAGCACCCCGAGAATGAGCACCCAGCACCCTGAGTACTGAGCACTGAGCACCCAGCAACCCGAGCACTGAGCACCCAGCACCCTGTGTACTGAGCACTGAGCACCCTGAGTACTAAGCACCCAGCACCCTGAGTACTGAGCACCCTGGACCCTGAGCACTGAGCACCGAGCACCCCGAGCACTGAGCACCCAGCACCCTGAGGACTCAGCACCCATCACCCCGATCACTGAGCACCCAGCACCCTGAGCACTGAGCACCCAGCACCCTGAGCACTGGGCACCAAGCACCCAGAGCACTGAGCACCCAGCACCCTGAGCACTGAGCACCCAGCACCCTGAGTACTGAGCAGCGAGCACCCTGAGTACTGAGCACCCAGCACCCTGAGTACTGAGCACCCAGCACCCTGAGTACTGAGCACCGAGCACCCCGAGTACTGAGCACCCAGCACCCTGAGCACTCAGCACCCAGCACCCTGAGTACTGAGCTCCCAGCACCCCGAGCCCTGAGCACCCAGCACCCTGAGTACTGAGCACCCTGAGTTCTGAGCACCGATCACCCTGAGCACTGAGCACCCAGCACCCTGAGTATTGAGCACCCAGCACCCTGAGCACTGAGCACTCAGGACCCTGAGCACTGAGCACGCAGCACCCCGAGCACTGAGCACCCAGCACCCTGAGTACTGAGCACCCAGCACCCTGAGTACTGAGCACCCAGCACCCTGAATACTGAGCACCCAGCACCCTGAGCACTGAGCACCCAGCACCCTGAGTACTGAGCACCCAGCACCCTGAGTACTGAGCAACCAGCACCCTGAGCACTGAGCACCCAGCACCCTGAGCACTAAGCACTGAGCACCCAGCACCCCGAGCACTGAGCACCCAGCACCCCGAGCACTGAGCACCCAGCACCCTGAGCACTGAGCACCCAGCACCCTGTGCACTGAGCACCCAGCACCCTGAGTACTGAGCACCCAGCACCCTGAGTACTGAGCACCCAGGACCCTGAGCACTGAGCACCGAGCACCCCGAGCACTGAGCACCCAGCACCCTGAGCACTCAGCACCCAGCACCCCGAGCACTGAGCACCCAGCACACTGACCACTGAGCACCCAGCACCCTGAGCACGGAGCACCCCGAGGACTGAGCACCTAGCACCCTGAGTACTGAGCCCCCAGCACCCTGAGTACTGAGCACAGAGCACCCCGAGCACTGAGCACCCAGCACCCCGAGAATGAGCACCCAGCACCCTGAGTACTGAGAACCGAGCAACCTGAGTACTGAGCACAAAGCACCCTGAGTACTGAACCCCCAGCACCCTGAGTACTGAGCACCCAGCACCCCGAGCACTGAGCACCCAGCACCCCGAGAATGAGCACCCAGCACCCTGAGTACTGAGCACCCAGCACCCTGAGTACTGAGCACCGAGCTCCCCGAGCACTGAGCACCCAGCACACTGAGCACTGAGCACCCAGCACCCTGAGCACTGAGCACCCAGCAACCTGAGTACTGAGCACCCAGCTCGCTGAGTACTGAGCACCCAGCACCCTGAGTACTGAGCACTGAGCACCCAGCAACCCGAGCACTGAGCACCCAGCACCCTGTGTACTGAGCACTGAGCACCCTGAGTACTAAGCACCCAGCACCCTGAGTACTGAGCACCCTGGACCCTGAGCACTGAGCACCGAGCACCCCGAGCACTGAGCACCCAGCACCCTGAGGACTCAGCACCCATCACCCCGATCACTGAGCACCCAGCACCCTGAGCACTGAGCACCCAGCACCCTGAGCACTGAGCACCAAGCACCCAGAGCACTGAGCACCCAGCACCCTGAGCACTGAGCACCCAGCACCCTGAGTCCTGAGCAGCGAGCACCCTGAGTACTGAGCACCCAGCACCCTGAGTACTGAGCACCCAGCACCCTGAGTACTGAGCACCGAGCACCCCGAGTACTGAGCACCCAGCACCCTGAGCACTCAGCACCCAGCACCCTGAGTACTGAGCATCCAGCACCCCGAGCCCTGAGCACCCAGCACCCTGAGTACTGAGCACCCTGAGTTCTGAGCACCGATCACCCTGAGCACTGAGCACCCAGCACCCTGAGTATTGAGCACCCAGCACCCTGAGCACTGAGCATCCAGCACCCTGAGCACTGAGCACGCAGCACCCCGAGCACTGAGCACCCAGCACCCTGAGTACTGAGCACCCAGCACCATGAGTACTGAGCAACCCGAGCACTGAGCACCGAGCTCCCCGAGCACTGAGCACCCTGAGTACAGAGCACACATCACCCTGAGTACTGAGCACCCAGCATCCTGTGCACTGAGCACCCAGCACCCTGATTACTGAGCACCCAGCACCCCGAGCACTGAGCACCCAGCACCCTGAGTACTGAGCACCCAGCACCATGAGTACTGAGCAACCCGAGCACTGAGCACCCAGCACCCTGAGTACTGAGCACCCAGCACCAAAAGTACTGAGCACCGAACATCCTGAGCACAGAGCACCGAGCACCCCGAGCACTGAGCACCCAGCACACTGAGTACTGAGCACCCAGCACCAAAAGTACTGAGCAGCAAGCACCCCGCGCACTGAGCACCCAGAACCCTGAGTAATGAGCACCCAGCACCCCGAGTACTGAGCACCCAGCACCCTGTGTACTGAGCACTGAGCACCCTGAGTACTAAGCACCCAGCAACCTGAGTACTGAGCACCCAGGACCCTGAGCACTGAGCACCGAGCACCCCGAGCACTGAGCACCCAGCACCCTGAGCACTCAGCACCCAGCACCCCGAGCACTGAGCACCCAGCACCCTGAGCACTGAGCACCCAGCACCCTGAGCACGGAGCACCCCGAGGACTGAGCACCCAGCACCCTGAGTACTGAGCCCCCAGCACCCTGAGTACTGAGCACCCAGCACCCCGAGCACTGAGCACCCAGCACCCCGAGAATGAGCACCCAGCACCCTGAGTACTGAGAACCGAGCACCCTGAGTACTGAGCACAAAGCACCCTGAGTACTGAGCCCCCAGCACCCTGAGAACTGAGCACCCAGCACCCCGAGCACTGAGCAAACAGCACCCCGAGAATGAGCACCCAGCACCCTGAGTACTGAGCACTGAGCACCCAGCAACCCGAGCACTGAGCACCCAGCACCCTGTGTACTGAGCACTGAGCACCCTGAGCACTAAGCACCCAGCACCCTGAGTACTGAGCACCCTGGACCCTGAGCACTGAGCACCGAGCACCCCGAGCACTGAGCACCCAGCACCCTGAGGACTCAGCACCCATCACCCCGATCACTGAGCACCCAGCACCCTGAGCACTGAGCACCCAGCACCCTGAGCACTGAGCACCAAGCACCCAGAGCACTGAGCACCCAGCACCCTGAGCACTGAGCACCCAGCACCCTGAGTACTGAGCAGCGAGCACCCTGAGTACTGAGCACCCAGCACCCTGAGTACTGAGCACCCAGCACCCTGAGTACTGAGCACCGAGCACCCCGAGTACTGAGCACCCAGCACCCTGAGCACTCAGCACCCAGCACCCTGAGTACTGAGCTCCCAGCACCCCGAGCCCTGAGCACCCAGCACCCTGAGTACTGAGCACCCTGAGTTCTGAGCACCGATCACCCTGAGCACTGAGCACCCAGCACCCTGAGTATTGAGCACCCAGCACCCTGAGCACTGAGCACTCAGGACCCTGAGCACTGAGCACGCAGCACCCCGAGCACTGAGCACCCAGCACCCTGAGTACTGAGCACCCAGCACCCTGAGTACTGAGCACCCAGCACCCTGAATACTGAGCACCCAGCACCCTGAGCACTGAGCACCCAGCACCCTGAGTACTGAGCACCCAGCACCCTGAGTACTGAGCAACCAGCACCCTGAGCACTGAGCACCCAGCACCCTGAGCACTAAGCACTGAGCACCCAGCACCCCGAGCACTGAGCACCCAGCACCCCGAGCACTGAGCACCCAGCACCCTGAGCACTGAGCACCCAGCACCCTGTGCACTGAGCACCCAGCACCCTGAGTACTGAGCACCCAGCACCCTGAGTACTGAGCACCCAGCACCCTGAGTACTGAGCACCCAGCACGCTGAGTACTGAGCACCCAGCACCCCGAGCACTGAGCACCCAGCACCCTGAGTACTGAGCACTGAGCAACCAGCACCCCGAGCACGGAGCACCCAGGACCCCAAGCACTGAGTACTGAGCACCCAGCACCCTGAGTACTGAGCACCGAGCTCCCCGAGCACTGAGCACCCAGCACACTGAGCACTGAGCACCCAGCACCCTGAGCACTGAGCACCCAGCACCCAGAGTACTGAGCACCCAGCACCCCGAGCACTGAGCACCCAGCACCCTGAGTACTGAGCACTGAGCACCCAGCACCCCGAGCACTGAGCACCCAGCACCCTGTGCACTGAGCACCCAGCACCCTGAGTACTGAGCACCCAGCACCCTGAGTACTGAGCACCGAGCTCCCCGAGCACTGAGCACCCAGCACACTGAGCACTGAGCACCCAGCACCGTGAGAACTGAGCACTCAGCACCCTGAGTACTGAGCACCGAGCACCCCGAGCACTGAGCACCCAGCACCCTGAGCACTGAGCACCCTGAGGACTGAGCACCCAGCACCCTGAGCACTGAGCACCGATCACCCTGAGCACTGAGCACCCAGCACCCCGATCACTGAGCACCCTGCACCCTGAGCACTGAGCACCCTGAGGACTGAGCACCCAGCACCCTGAGTACTGAGCACCCAGCACGCTGAGTACTGAGCACCCAGCACCCCGAGCACTGAGCAACCAGCACCGTGAGCACGGAGCACCCCGAGGACTGAGCACCCAGCACCTTGAGTACTGAGCACCGAGCACCTCGAGCACTAAGCACCCAGCACCCTGAGTACTGAGCACCCAGCACCCTGAGCACTGAGCACCCAGCACCCTGAGCACTGAGCACCCAGCACCCCGAGCACTGAGCACCCAGCACCCTGAGTACTGAGCACCCAACACCCAGAGTACTGAGCACCCAGCACCCTGAGCACTGAGCACCCAGCAACCTGAGTACTGAGCACCCAGCACCCTGAGTACTGAACACCCAGCACCCTGAGCACTGAGTACTGAGCACTGAGCACCCTGAGCACTGAGCACCCAGCACCCCGAGTACTGAGCACCCAGCACCCCGAGCACTGAGCACCCAGTGCCCCGAGCACTGAGCACCCAGCACCCCGAGCACTGAGCACTGAGCACCCTGAGCACTGAGCACCCAGCACCCCGAGTACTGAGCACTGAGCACCCTGAGTACTGAGCACCAAGCACCCCGAGTACTGAGCACTGAGCACCCTGAATACTGAGAACCCAGCACCCTGAGCACTGAGCACCCAGCACCCTGAGTACTGAGCACTGAGAACCCAGCACCCCGAGCACTGAGCACCCAGCACCCTGAGTACTGAGCACCGAGCACCCTGAGTACTGAGCACCCAGCACCCTGATCACTGAGCACGGAGCACCCCGAGGACTGAGCACCCAGCACCCTGAGCACTGAGCACCCAGCACCTTGAGTACTGAGCACCGAGCACCCCGAGCACTGAGCACCCAGCACCCTGAGTATTGAGCACCCAGCACCCTGAGCACTGAGCACCCAGCACCCTGAGCACTGAGCACGCAGCACCCCGAGCACTGAGCACCCAGCACCCTGAGTCCTGAGCACCCAGCACCCTGAGTACTGAGCACCCAGCACCCTGAGTACTGAGCACCCAGCACTCTGAGCACTGAGCACCCAGCACCCTGAGTACTGAGCACCCAGCACCCTGAGTACTGAGCAACCAGCACCCTGAGCACTGAGCACCCAGCACCCTGAGCACTGAGCACTGAGCACCCAGCACCCCGAGCACTGAGCACCCAGCACCCCGAGCACTGAGCACCCAGCACACTGAGCACTGAGCACCCAGCACCCTGAGCACTGAGCACCCAGCACCCTGAGTACTGAGCACCCAGCACCGTGAGAACTGAGCACACAGCACCCTGAGTACTGAGCACCGAGCACCCCGAGCACTGATCACCCAGCACCCTGAGCACTGAGCACCCTGAGGACTGAGCACCCAGCACCCTGAGCACTGAGCACCGATCACCCTGAGCACTGAGCACCCAGCACCCCGAGCACTGAGCACCCAGCACCCTGAGTACTGAGCACCCAGCACCCCGAGTACTGAGCACCCAGCACCCTGAGTACTGAGCACCCAGCACCCCGAGCACTGAGCACCCGGCACCCTGATTACTGAGCACCCTGAGTTCTGAGCACTGAGCACCCAGCACCCTGAGGACTGAGTACCCAGCACCCTGAGCACTGAGCACCCAGCACCCTGAGTACTGAGCACTGATCACCCTGAACACTGAGCACCCAGCACCCCGAGCACTGAGCACCCAGCACCCTGAGAACTGAGCACCCAGCACCCTGAGCACTGAGCACCCAGCACCCTGAGTACTGAGCACCCAGCACCCTGAGTACTGAGCACCCAGCACCCTGGGCACTGAGCACCCAGCACCCTGAGTACTGAGCACCGAGCACCCTGAGTACTGAGCACCCAGCACCCTGAGTACTGAGCACCCAGCACCCTGAGCACTGAGCACCCAGCAACCTGAGCACTGAGCACCCAGCACCCTGAGTACTGAGCACCCAGCACCCTGAGTACTGAACACCCAGCACCCTGAGTACTGAACACCCAGCACCCTGAGCACTGAGCACTGAGCACCCAGCACCCTGAGCACTGAGCACTGAGCACCCAGCACCCTGAGCACTGAGCACCCAGCACCCCGAGCACTGAGCACCCAGCACCCTGAGCACCCAGCACCCTGAGCACCCAGCACCCTGAGCACTGAGCACCATGAGCACTGAGCACTGAGCACCCAGCACGCTGAGTATTGAGCACTGAGCACACAGCACCCTGAGTACTGAGCACCCAGCACCCCGAGCACTGAGTACCCAGCGCCCCGAACACTGAGCACCCAGCGCCCCGAGCACTGAGCACCCAGCACCCTGAGTACTGAGCACCCAGCACCCTGAGTACTGAGCAACCAGCACCCCGATCACTGAGCACCCAGCACCCCGAGCACTGAGCACCCAGCACCCTGAGTACTGAGCACCCAGCACCCTGAGTACTGAGCACCCAGCACCCTGAGTACTGAGCACCCTGCACCCTGAGCACTGAGCACCCAGCACCCTGAGTACTGAGCACCCAGCACCCTGAGTACTGAGCAACCAGCACCCTGAGCACTGAGCACCCAGCACCCTGAGCACTGAGCACCCAGCACCCTGTGCACTGAGCACCCAGCACCCTGAGTACTGAGCACCCAGCACCCTGAGTACTGAGCACCCAGCACCCTGAGTACTGAGCACCCAGCACGCTGAGTACTGAGCACCCAGCACCCCGAGCACTGAGCACCCAGCACCCGGAGTACTGAGCACTGAGCAACCAGCACCCCGAGCACGGAGCACCCAGGACCCCAAGCACTGAGTACTGAGCACCCAGCACCCTGAGTACTGAGCACCGAGCTCCCCGAGCACTGAGCACCCAGCACACTGAGCACTGAGCACCCAGAACCCCGAGCACTGAGCACCCAGCACCCCGAGCACTGAGCACCCAGCACCCTGAGCACCCAGCACCCTGAGCACCCAGCACCCTGAGCACTGAGCACCATGAGCACTGAGCACTGAGCACCCAGCACGCTGAGTATTGAGCACTGAGCACACAGCACCCTGAGTACTGAGCACCAAGCACCCCGAGCACTGAGTACCCAGCGCCCCGAGCACTGAGCACCCAGCACCCCGAGCACTGAGCACCCAGCACCCTGAGTACTGAGCAACCAGCACCCTGAGTACTGAGCAACCAGCACCCCGATCACTGAGCACCCAGCACCCCGAGCACTGAGCACCCAGCACCCTGAGTACTGAGCACCCAGCACCCTGAGTACTGAGCACCCAGCACCCTGAGTACTGAGCACCCAGCACCCTGAGCACTGAGCACCCAGCACCCTGAGTACTGAGCACCCAGCACCCTGAGTACTGAGCAACCAGCACCCTGAGCACTGAGCAACCAGCACCCTGAGCACTGAGCACCCAGCACCCTGTGCACTGAGCACCCAGCACCCTGAGTACTGAGCACCCAGCACCCTGAGTACTGAGCACCCAGCACCCTGAGTACTGAACACCCAGCACGCTGAGTACTGAGCACCCAGCACCCCGAGCACTGAGCACCCAACACCCTGAGTACTGAGCACTGAGCAACCAGCACCCCGAGCACGGAGCACCCAGGACCCCAAGCACTGAGTACTGAGCACCCAGCACCCTGAGTACTGAGCACCGAGCTCCCCGAGCACTGAGCACCCAGCACACTGAGCACTGAGCACCCAGCACCCTGAGCACTGAGCACCCAGCACCCTGAGTACTGAGCACCCAGCACGGTGAGTACTGAGCACCCAGCACCCCGAGCACTGAGCACCCAGCACCCTGAGTACTGAGCACTGAGCACCCAGCACCCCGAGCACTGAGCACCCAGCACCCTGTGCACTGAGCACCCAGCACCCTGAGTACTGAGCACCCAGCACCATGAGTACTGAGCACCCAGCACCGTGAGAACTGAGCACTCAGCACCCTGAGTACTGAGCACCGAGCACCCCGAGCACTGAGCACCCAGCACCCTGAGCACTGAGCACCCTGTGGACTGAGCACCCAGCACCCTGAGCACTGAGCACCGATCACCCTGAGCACTGAGCACCCAGCACCCCGAGCACTGAGCACCCAGCACCCTGAGTACTGAGCACCCAGCACCCCGAGTACTGAGCACCCAGCACCCTGAGTACTGAGCACCCAGCACCCCGAGCACTGAGCACCCGGCACCCTGAGTACTGAGCACCATGAGTACTGAGCACTGAGCACCCAGCACCCTGAGGACAGAGTACCCAGCACCCTGAGCACTGAGCACCCAGCACCCTGAGTACTGAGCACTGATCACCCTGAGCACTGAGCACCCAGCACCCCGAGCACTGAGCACCCAGCACCCTGAGTACTGAGCATCCAGCACCCTGAGCACTGAGCACCCAGCACCCTGAGTACTGAGCACCCAGCACCCTGAGTACTGAGCACCCAGCACCCAGGGCACTGAGCACCCAGCACCCTGAGTACTGAGCACCGAGCACCCTGAGTACTGAGCACCCAGCACCCTGAGTACTGAGCACCCAGCACCCTGAGCACTGAGCACCCAGCACCCTGAGCACTGAGCACCCAGCACCCTGAGTACTGAGCACCCAGCACCCTGAGTACTGAACACCCAGCACCCTGAGCACTGAGCACTGAGCACCCAGCACCCTGAGCACTGAGCACCCAGCACCCTGAGGACGGAGCACCCCGAGGACTGAGCACCCAGCACCCTGAGCACTGAGTACCCAGCACCTTGAGTACTGAGCACCGAGCACCTCGAGCACTGAGCACCCTGAGTACTGAGCAACCAGCACCCCGATCACTGAGCACCCTGCACCCTGAGCACTGAGCACCCAGCACCCTGAGCACTGAGCACCCAGCACCCTGAGTACTGAGCACCCAGCACGCTGAGTACTGAGCACCCAGCACCCCGAGCACTGAGCAACCAGCACCGTGAGCACGGAGCACCCCGAGGACTGAGCACCCAGCACCTTGAGTACTGAGCACCCAGCACCTCGAGCACTAAGCACCCAGCACCCTGAGTACTGAGCACCCAGCACCCTGAGCACTGAGCACCCAGCACCCTGAGCACTGAGCACTCAGCACCCCGAGCACTGAGCACCCAGCACCCTGAGTACTGAGCACCCAACACCCAGAGTACTGAGCACCCAGCACCCTGAGCACTGAGCACCCAGCAACCTGAGTACTGAGCACCCAGCATCCCTGAGTACTGAACACCCAGCACCCTGAGCACTGAGCACTGAGCACCCTGAGCACTGAGTACTGAGCACTGAGCACCCTGAGCACTGAGCACCCAGCACCCCGAGTACTGAGCACCCAGCACCCCGAGCACTGAGCACCCAGCGCCCCGAGCACTGAGCACCCAGCACCCCGAGCACTGAGCACTGAGCACCCTGAGCACTGAGCACCCAGCACCCCGAGTACTGAGCACTGAGCACCTTGAGTACTGAGCACCAAGCACCCCGAGTACTGAGCACTGAGCACCCTGAATACTGAGCACCCATCACCTTGAGCACTGAGCACCCAGAACCCTGAGTACTCAGCACTGAGAAGCCAGGACCCCGAGCACTGAGCACCCAGCACCCTGAGTACTGAGCACCGAGCACCCTGAGTACTGAGCACCCAGCACACTGATCACTGAGCACGGAGCACCCCGAGGTACTGAGCACCCAGCACCCTGAGCACTGAGCACCCAGCACCTTGAGTACTGAGCACCGAGCACCCCGAGCACTGAGCACCCAGCACCCTGAGTATTGAGCACCCAGCACCCTTAGCACTGAGCACGCAGCACCCTGAGCACTGAGCACCCAGCACCCTGAGAACTGAGCACCCAGCACCCTGAGTACTGAGCACCCAGCACCCTGAGTACTGAGCACCAAGCACCCTGAGCACTGAGCACCCAGCACCCTGAGTACTGAGCACCCAGCACCCTGAGTACTGAGCAACCAGCACCCTGAGCACTGAGCACCCAGCAACCTGAGCACTGAGCACCCAGCACCCCGAGCACTGAGCACCCAGCACCCCGAGCACTGAGCACCCAGCACCCTGAGCACTGAGCACCCAGCACCCTGAGCACTGAGCACCCAGCACCCTGACAAATGAGCACCCAGCACCCTGAGTACTGAGCACCCAGCACCGTGAGAACTGAGCACTCAGCACCCTGAGTACTGAGCACCGAGCACCCCGAGCACTAAGCACCCAGCACCCTGAGCACTGAGCACCCTGAGGACTGAGCACCCAGCACCCTGAGAACTGAGCACCGATCACCCTGAGCACTGAGCATCCAGCACCCCGAGCACTGAGCACCCAGCACCCTGAGTACTGAGCACCCAGCACCCCGAGTACTGAGCACCCAGCACCCTGAGTACTGAGCACCCAGCACACCGAGCACTGAGCACCCGGCACCCTGAGTACTGAGCACCCTGAGTACTGAGCACTGAGCACCCAGCACCCTGAGGACTGAGTACCCAGCACCCTGAGCACTGAGCACCCAGCACCCTGAGTACTGAGCACTGATCACCCTGAGTACTGAACACCCAGCACCCTGAGCACTGAGCACTGAGCACCCAGTACCCTGAGCACTGAGCACTGAGCACCCAGCACCCTGAGCACTGAGACCCCAGCACCCCGAGCACTGAGCACCCAGCACCCTGAGCACCCAGCACCCTGAGCACTGAGCACCATGAGCACTGAGCACTCAGCACCCAGCACGCTGAGTACTGAGCACTGAGCACACAGCACCCTGAGTACTGAGCACCCAGCACCCCGAGCACTGAGTACCCAGCGCCCCGAGCACTGAGCACCCAGCACCCCGAGCACTGAGCACCCAGCACCCTGAGTACTGAGCACCCAGCACCCTGAGTACTGTGCAACCAGCACCCCGATCACTGAGCACCCAGCACCCCGAGCACTGAGCACCCAGCACCCTGAGTACTGAGCACCCAGCACCCCGAGCACTGAGCACCCAGCACCCTGAGTACTGAGCACCCAGCACACTGAGTACTGAGCACTGAGCACCCTGAGCACTGAGCACCCAGCACCCCGAGCACTGAGCACCCACCACCCTGAGTACTGAGCACCCATCACCCTGAGCACTGAGCACCCAGCACCCTGAGCACTGAGCACCCAGCACCCTGAGTACTGAACACCCAGCACTCTGAGCGCTGAGCACTGAGCACCCTGAGCACTGAGTAATGAGCACTGAGCACCCTGAGCACTGAGCACCCAGCACACCGAGTACTGAACACCCAGCACCCTGAGTACTGAACACCCAGCACCCTGAGCACTGAGTACTGAGCACTGAGCACCCTGAGCACTGAGCACCCAGCACCCTGAGTACAGAGCACCCAGCACCCTGAGTACTGAACACCCAGCACCCTGAGTACTGAGCACCCAGCACCCCGAGCACTGGGCACCCAGCACCCCGAGCACTGAGCACCCAGCACCCTGAGTACTGAGCACCCAGCACCCTGAGTACTGAGCACCCAGCACCCTGAGCACTGAGCACCCAGCACCCTGAGTACTGAGCACCCAGCACCCTGAGTACTGAGCAACCAGCACCCTGAGCACTGAGCACTGAGCACCCAGCACCCTGAGCACTGAGCACTGAGCACCCAGCACCCCGAGTACTGAGCACCCAGCACCCCGAGCACTGAGCACCCAGCACCCTGAGCACTGAGCACCCAGCACCCTGAGCACTGAGCACCCAGCACCCTGAGTACTGAGCACACAGCACCCTGAGTACTGAGCACCCAGCACCCTGAGTACTGAGCACTCAGCACCCTGAGTACTGAGCACAGAGCACCCCGAGCACTGAGCACCCAGCACCTTGAGCACTGAGCACACTGAGGACTGAGCACCCAGCACCGTGAGCACTGAGCACCGATCACCCTGAGCACTGAGCACCCAGCACCCCGAGCACTGAGCACCCAGCACCCTGAGTACTGAGCACCCAGCACCCTGAGTACTGAGCACTCAGCACCCTGAGTACTGAGCACCCAGCACCCCGAGCACTGAGCACCCAGCACCCTGAGTACAGAACACCCTGAGTACTGAGCACTGAGCACCGAGCACCCTGAGTACTGAGCACCCTGAGGACTGAGCACCCAGCACCCTGAGCACTGAGCAACCTGCACCCTGAGTACTGAGCACTGATCACCCTGAGCACTGAGCACCCAGCACCCTGAGTACTGAGCACCCAGCACCCTGAGTACTGAGCACCCTGAGGACTGAGCACCCAGCACCCTGAGCACTGAGCACCCAGCACCCTGAGTAATGAGCACTGATCACCCTGAGCACTGAGCACCCAGCACCCTGAGTACTGAGCACCCAGCACCCTTTATACTGAGCACCCTGAGGACTGAGCACCCAGCACCCTGAGCACTGAGCACCCAGCACCTTGAGTACTGAGCAGCGAGCACCCCGAGCACTGAGCACCCAGCACCCTGAATACTGAGCACCCAGCACCCTGAGCACTGAGCACACAGCACCCCAAGCACTGAGCACCCAGCACCCCGAGCACTGAGCACCCAGCACCCTGAGTACTGAGCACCCAGCACCAAGAGTACTGAGCACCCAGCACCCTGAGCACTGAGCACCCAGCACCCTGAGAACTAAGCACCCAGCACCCTGAGTACTGAGCACACAGCACCCTGAGCACTGAGCACTAAGCACACAACACCCTGAGCACTGAGCACTGAGCACCCAGCACCCCGAGAACTGAGCACCCAGCACCCTGAGCACTGAGCACCCAGCACCCTGAGTACTGAGCACCCAGCACCCTGAGCACTGAGCACCCAGCCCCCTGAGTACTGAGCACCCAGCACTATGAGTACTGAGCACCCAGCACCCTGAGTACTGAGCACTCAGCACCCTGAGTACTGAGCACCGAGCACCCCGAGCACTGAGCACCCCAGCACCCTGAGCACTGAGCACCCTGAGGACTGAGCACCCAGCACCCTGAGCACTGAGCACCCAGCAGCCTGAGTACTGAGCACCGATCACCCTGAGCACTGAGCACCCAGGACCCCGAGCACTGAGCACCCAGCACCCTGAGTACAGAGCACCCAGCACCCCGAGTACTGAGCACCCAGCACCCCGAGCACTGAGCACCCAGCACCCTGAGTACTGAGCACCCTGAGTACTGAGCACCGATCACCCTGAGCACTGCGCACCCATCACCCTGAGTACTGAGCACCCAGCACCCTGAGCACTGAGCACCCAGCACCCTGAGCACTGAGCACCCAGCACCCTGAGTACTGTTCACCCAGCACCCTGAGTACTGAGTACCCAGCACCTTGAGCACTGAGCACCCAGCACCCTGAGTACTGAGCACCGAGCACCCTGAGTACTGAGCACCCATCACCCTGAGCACTGAGCACCCAGCACCCTTAGTACTGAGCACCCAGCACCACCCTCAGCACTGAGCACCCAGCACCCCGAGCACTGAGCACCCAGCACCCTGAGCACTGTGCACCCAGCACCCCGAGTACTGAGCACCCAGCACCCCGAGTACTGAGCACCGAGCACCCGAGCACTGAGCACCCAGCACCCTGAGTACTGAGCACCCAGCACCCTGAGTACTGAGCACTGAGCACCCCGAGTACTGAGCACCCAGCACCCCGAGCAATGAGCACCCAGCAACCTGAGTACTGAGAACAGATCACCCTGAGTACTGAGCACCCAGCACCCTGAGTACTGGGCCCCAGCACCCTGAGTACTGAGCACCCAGCACCCCGAGAACTGAGCACCCAGCACCCTGAGAATGAGCACCCAGCACCCTGAGTACTGAGAACCGAGCACCCTGAGTACTGAGCACCCAGATCCCTGAGTACTGAGCCCCCAGCACCCTGAGCCCTGAGCACCCAGCACCCCGAGCACTGAGCACCCAGCACCCCGAGAATGAGCACCCAGCACCCTGAGTACTGAGCACCCAGCACCCTGAGTACTGAGCACTAAGAACCCAGAGCACTGAGCACCCAGCACCCCGAGCACGGATCACCCAGGACCCCGAGCACTGAATACTGAGCACCCAGCACCCTGAGTACTGAGCACCGAGCTCCCCGAGCACTGAGTACTGAGCACCCAGTACCCTGAGCACTGAGCACCCAGCACCCTGAGTACTGAGCACCCAGCACGCTGAGTACTGAGCACCCAGCACCCCGAGCACTGAGCACCCAGCACCCTGAGCACTGAGCACCCAGCACCCTGAGTACTGAGCACCCAGCACGCTGAGTACTGAGCACCCAGCACCCCGAGCACTGAGCACCCAGCACCCTGAGTACTGTGCAACCAGCACCCCGATCACTGAGCACCCAGCACCCCGAGCACTGAGCACCCAGCACCCTGAGTACTGAGCACCCAGCACCCCGAGCACTGAGCACCCAGCACCCTGAGTACTGAGCACCCAGCACCCTGAGTACTGAGCACTGAGCACCCTGAGCACTGAGCACCCAGCACCCCGAGCACTGAGCACCCACCACCCTGAGTACTGAGCACCCATCACCCTGAGCACTGAGCACCCAGCACCCTGAGCACTGAGCACCCAGCACCCTGAGTACTGAACACCCAGCACTCTGAGCGCTGAGCACTGAGCACCCTGAGCACTGAGTAATGAGCACTGAGCACCCTGAGCACTGAGCACCCAGCACACCGAGTACTGAACACCCAGCACCCTGAGTACTGAACACCCAGCACCCTGAGCAGTGAGTACTGAGCACTGAGCACCCTGAGCACTGAGCACCCAGCACCCTGAGTACAGAGCACCCAGCACCCTGAGTACAGAGCACCCAGCACCCTGAGTACTGAACACCCAGCACCCTGAGTACTGAGCACCCAGCACCCCGAGCACTGAGCACCCAGCACCCCGAGCACTGAGCACCCAGCACCCTGAGTACTGAGCACCCAGCACCCTGAGTACTGAGCACCCAGCACCCTGAGCACTGAGCACCCAGAACCCTGAGTACTGAGCACCCAGCACCCTGAGTACTGAGCAACCAGCACCCTGAGCACTGAGCACTGAGCACCCAGCACCCTGAGCACTGAGCACTGAGCACCCAGCACCCCGAGTACTGAGCACCCAGCACCCCGAGCACTGAGCACCCAGCACCCTGAGCACTGAGCACCCAGCACCCTGAGCACTGAGCACCCAGCACCCTGAGTACTGAGCACACAGCACCCTGAGTACTGAGCACCCAGCACCCTGAGTACTGAGCACTCAGCACCCTGAGTACTGAGCACAGAGCACCCCGAGCACTGAGCACCCAGCACCTTGAGCACTGAGCACCCTGAGGACTGAGCACCCAGCACCCCGAGCACTGAGCACCCAGCACCCTGAGTACTGAGCACCCAGCACCCTGAGTACTGAGCACCCAGCACCCTGAGTACTGAGCACCCAGCACCCCGAGCACTGAGCACCCAGCACCCTGAGTACAGAACACCCTGAGTACTGAGCACTGAGCACCGAGCACCCTGAGTACTGAGCACCCTGAGGACTGAGCACCCAGCACCCTGAGCACTGAGCAACCAGCACCCTGAGTACTGAGCACTGATCACCCTGAGCACTGAGCACCCAGCACCCTGAGTACTGAGCACCCAGCACCCTGAGTACTGAGCACCCTGAGGACTGAGCACCCAGCACCCTGAGCACTGAGCACCCAGCACCCTGAGTAATGAGCACTGATCACCCTGAGCACTGAGCACCCAGCACCCTGAGTACTGAGCACCCAGCACCCTTTATACTGAGCACCCTGTGGACCCAGCACCCAGCACCCTGAGCACTGAGCACCCAGCACCTTGAGTACTGAGCAGTGAGCACCCCGAGCACTGAGCACCCAGCACCCTGAATACTGAGCACCCAGCACCCTGAGCACTGAGCACACAGCACCCCAAGCACTGAGCACCCAGCACCCCGAGCACTGAGCACCCAGCACCCTGAGTACTGAGCACCCAGCAAACAGAGTACTGAGCACCCAGCACCCTGAGCACTGACCACCCAGCACCCTGAGTACTAAGCACCCAGCACCCTGAGTACTGAGCACGCAGCACCCTGAGCACTGAGCACTAAGCACACAACACCCTGAGCACTGAGCACTGAGCACCCAGCACCCCGAGCACTGAGCACACAGCACCCCGAGCACTGAGCACCCAGCACCCTGAGCACTGAGCACCCAGCACCCTGAGCACTGAGCACCCAGCCCCCTGAGTACTGAGCACCCAGCACTATGAGTACTGAGCACCCAGCACCCTGAGTACTGAGCACTCAGCACCCTGAGTACTGAGCACCGAGCACCCCGAGCACTGAGCAACCCAGCACCCTGAGCACTGAGCACCCTGAGGACTGAGCACCCAGCACCCTGAGCACTGAGCACCCAGCACACTGAGTACTGAGCACCGATCACCCTGAGCACTGAGCACCCAGGACCCCGAGCACTGAGCACCCAGCACCCTGAGTACAGAGCACCCAGCACCCCGAGTACTGAGCACCCAGCACCCCGAGCACTGAGCACCCAGCACCCTGAGTACTGAGCACCCTGAGTACTGAGCACCGATCACCCTGAGCACTGCGCACCCATCACCCTGAGTACTGAGCACCCAGCACCCTGAGTACTGAGCACCGAGCACCCTGAGTACTGAGCACCCATCACCCTGAGCACTGAGCACCCAGCACCCTTAGTACTGAGCACCCAGCACCACCCTCAGCACTGAGCACCCAGCACCCCGAGCACTGAGCACCCAGCACCCTGAGCACTGTGCACCCAGCACCCCGAGTACTGAGCACCCAGCACCCCGAGTACTGAGCACCGAGCACCCGAGCACTGAGCACCCAGCACCCTGAGTACTGAGCACCCAGCACCCCGAGCAATGAGCAACCAGCAACCTGAGTACTGAGAACAGATCACCCTGAGTACTGAGCACCCAGCACCCTGAGTCATGAGCCCCAGCACCCTGAGTACTGAGCACCCAGCACCCTGAGAACTGAGCACCCAACACCCCGAGAATGAGCACCCAGCACCCTGAGTACTGAGAACCGAGCACCCTGAGTACTGAGCACCCAGATCCCTGAGTACTGAGCCCCCAGCACCCTGAGCCCTGAGCAGCCAGCACCCCGAGCACTGAGCACCCAGCACCCCGAGAATGAGCACCCAGCACCCTGAGTACTGAGTACCCAGCACCCCGAGAATGAGCACCCAGCACCCTGAGTACTGAGCACCCAGCACCCTGAGTACTGAGCACTAAGCACCCAGAGCACTGAGCACCAAGAACCCCGAGCACGGAGCACCCAGGACCCCGAGCACTGAGTACTGAGCATCCAGCACCCTGAGTACTGAGCACCGAGCTCCCCGAACACTGAGCACCCAGCACCCTGAGCACTGACCACCCAGCACCCTGAGTACTGAGCACCCAGACCCCGAGCACTGAGCACCCAGCACCCTGAGTACTGAGCACCCTGAGTACTGAGCACCGATCACCCTGAGCACTGCGCACCCATCACCCTGAGTACTGAGCACCCAGCACCCTGAGCACTGGGCACCCAGCACCCTGAGCACTGAGCACCCAGCACCCTGAGTACTGTTCACCCAGCACCCTGAGTACTGAGTACCCAGCACCTTGAGCACTGAGCACCCAGCACCCTGAGTACTGAGCACCGAGCACCCTGAGTACTGAGCACCCATCACCCTGAGCACTGAGCACCCAGCACCCTTAGTACTGAGCACCCAGCACCACCCTCAGCACTGAGCACCCAGCACCCCGAGCACTGAGCACCCAGCACCCTGAGCACTGTGCACCCAGCACCCCGAGTACTGAGCACCCAGCACCCCGAGTACTGAGCACCGAGCACCCGAGCACTGAGCACCCAGCACCCTGAGTACTGAGCACCCAGCACCCTGAGTACTGAGCACTGAGCACCCCGAGTACTGAGCACCCAGCACACCGAGCAATGAGCACCCAGCAACCTGAGTACTGAGAACAGATCACCCTGAGTACTGAGCACCCAGCACCCTGAGTACTGAGCCCCAGCACCCTGAGTACTGAGCACCCAGCACCCCGAGAACTGAGCACCCAGCACCCCGAGAATGAGCACCCAGCACCCTGAGTACTGAGAACCGAGCACCCTGAGTACTGAGCACCCAGATCCCTGAGTACTGAGCCCCCAGCACCCTGAGCCCTGAGCACCCAGCACCCCGAGCACTGAGCACCCAGCACCCCGAGAATGAGCACCCAGCACCCTGAGTACTGAGCACCCAGCACCCTGAGTACTGAGCACTAAGCACCCAGAGCACTGAGCACCCAGCACCCCGAGCACGGATCACCCAGGACCCCGAGCACTGAGTACTGAGCACCCAGCACCCTGAGTACTGAGCACCGAGCTCCCCGAGCACTGAGCACCCTGAGTACTGAGCACCCAGCACCCCGATCACTGAGCACCCAGTACCCTGAGCACTAAGCACCCAGCACCCTGAGCACTGAGCACCCAGCACCCTGAGTACTGAGCACCCAGCACGCTGAGTACTGAGCACCCAGCACCCCGAGCACTGAGCACCCAGCACCCTGAGTACTGAGCACTGAGCACCCAGCAAGGCAAGCACTGAGCACCCAGCACCCTGTGTACTGAGCACTGAGCATCCTGAGTACTAAGCACCCAGCACCCTGAGTACTGATCACCCAGGACCCTGAGCACTGAGCACCGAGCACCCCGAGCACTGAGCACCCAGCACCCTGAGCACTCAGCACCCAGCACCCCGAGCACTGAGCACCCAGCACCCTGAGCACTGAGCACCCAGCACCCTGAGCACGGAGCACCCCGAGGACTGAGCACCCAGCACCCTGAGTACGGGGCCCCCAGCACCCTGAGTACTGAGCACCAAGCACCCTGAGCACTGAGCACCCAGCACCCCGAGAATGAGCACCCAGCACCCTGAGTACGGAGAACCGAGCACCCTGAGTACTGAGCACCCAGCACCCTTAGTACTGAGCCACCAGCACCCTGAGTACTGAGTACCCAGCACACCGAGCACTGAGCACCCAGCACCCTGAGTACTGAGCACCCAGCACCCTGAGTACAGAGCAACGATCACCCTGAGCCCTGAGCACCCAGCACCCCGAGCACTGAGCACCCAGCACCCTGAGTACTGAGCACCCTGAGTGCTGAGCACCCAGCACCCTGATTACTGAGCACCCAGCACCCTGAGCACTGAGCACCCAGCACCCTGAGTACTTAGCACCCAGCACCTGAGCACTGAGCACCCAGCACCCCGAGCACTGAGCACCCAGCACAACGAGCACTGAGCACCGAGCACCCCGAGTACTGAGCACCCAGCACCCCGAGCACTGAGCACCCAGCACCCTGAGCACTGAGCACCCAGCACCCCAAGCACTGAGCACCCAGCACCCTGAGTACTGAGTACTGAGCACCCTGAGTACTGAGCACCCAGCACCCTGAGCACTGAGCACCCAGCACACTGAGTACTGAGCACCGAGCACCCCGAGCACTGAGCACCCAGCACCCTGAGTACTGAGCACCCAGCACCAAAAGTACTGAGCACCGAGCATCCTGAGCACTGAGCACCGAGCACCCCGAACCCTGAGCACCCAGCACCCTGAGTACTGAGCACCCAGCACCAAGAGTACTGAGCAGCAAGCACCCCGAGGACTGAGCACCCAGCACCCTGAGTAATGAGCACCCAGCACCCCTAGGACTGAGCACCCAGCACCCTGAGCACTGAGCACCCAGCACCTTGAGTACTGAGCAGCGAGCACCCCGAGCACTGAGCACCCAGCACCCTGAATACTGAGCACCCAGCACCCTGAGCACTGAGCACACAGCACCCCGAGCACTGAGCACCCAGCACCCCGAGCACTGAGCACCCAGCACCCTGAGTACTGAGCACCCAACACCCAGAGTACTGAGCACCCAGCACCCTGAGCACTGAGCACCCAGCACCCTGAGTACTAAGCACCCAGCACCCTGAGTACTGAGCACGCAGCACCCTGAGCACTGAGCACTAAGCACACAACACCCTGAGCACTGAGCACTGAGCACCCAGCACCCCGAGCACTGAGCACCCAGCACCCCGAGCACTGAGCACCCAGCACCCTGAGCACTGAGCACCCAGCACCCTGAGCACTGAGCACCCAGCCCCCTGAGTACTGAGCACCCAGCACCATGAGTACTGAGCACCCAGCACCCTGAGTACTGAGCACTCAGCACCCTGAGTACTGAGCACCGAGCACCCCGAGCACTGAGCACCCAGCACCCTGAGCACTGAGCACCCTGAGGACTGAGCACCCAGCACCCTGAGCACTGAGCACCCAGCACCCTGAGTACTGAGCACCGATCACCCTGAGCACTGAGCACCCAGGACCCCGAGCACTGAGCACCCAGCACCCTGAGTACAGAGCACCCAGCACCCCGAGTACTGAGCACCCAGCACCCCGAGCACTGAGCACCCATCACCCTGAGTACTGAGCACCCTGAGTACTGAGCACCAATCACCCTGAGCACTGCGCACCCATCACCCTGAGTACTGAGCACCCAGCACCCTGAGCACTGAGCACCCAGCACCCTGAGCACTGAGCACCCAGCACCCTGAGTACTGTTCACCCAGCACCCTGACTACTGAGTACCCAGCACCCTGAGCACTGAGCACCCAGCACCCTGAGTACTGAGCACCGAGCACCCTGAGTACTGAGCACCTATCACCCTGAGCACTGAGCACCCAGCACCCTTAGTACTGAGCACCCAGCACCACCCTCAGCACTGAGCACCCAGCACCCCGAGCACTGAGCACCCAGCACCCTGAGCACTGTGCACCCAGCACCCCGAGTACTGAGCACCCAGCACCCCGAGTACTGAGCACCGAGCACCCGAGCACTGAGCACCCAGCACCCTGAGTACTGAGCACCCAGCACCCTGAGTACTGAGCACTGAGCACCCCGAGTACTGAGCACCCAGCACCCCGAGCAATGAGCACCCAGCAACCTGAGTACTGAGAACAGATCACCCTGAGTACTGAGCACCCAGCACACTGAGTACTGAGCCCCAGCACCCTGAGTACTGAGCACCCAGCACCCCGAGAACTGAGCACCCAGCACCCCGAGAATGAGCACCCAGCACCCTGAGTACTGAGAACTGAGCACCCTGAGTACTGAGCACCCAGAACCCTGAGTACTGAGCCCCCAGCACCCTGAGCCCTGAGCACCCAGCACCCCGAGCACTGAGCACCCAGCACCCCGAGAATGAGCACCCAGCACCCTGAGTAATGAGCACCCAGCACCCTGAGTACTGAGCACTAAGCACCCAGAGCACTGAGCACCCAGCACCCCGAGCACGGATCACCCAGGACCCCGAGCACTGAGTACTGAGCACCCAGCACCCTGAGTACTGAGCACCGAGCTCCCCGAGCACTGAGCACCCTGAGTACTGAGCACCCAGCACCCCGATCACTGAGTACCCAGTACCCTGAGCACTGAGCACCCAGCACCCTGAGCACTGAGCACCCAGCACCCTGAGTACTGAGCACCCAGCACGCTGAGTACTGAGCACCCAGCACCCCGAGCACTGAGCACCCAGCACCCTGAGTACTGAGCACTGAGCACCCAGCAAGGCAAGCACTGAGCACCCAGCACGCTGTGTACTGAGCACTGAGCACCCTGAGTACTAAGCACCCAGCACCCTGAGTACTGAGCACCCAGGACCCTGAGCACTGAGCACCGAGCACCCGAGCACTGAGCACCCAGCACCCTGAGCACGGAGCACCCCGAGGACTGAGCACCCAGCACCCTGAGTACGGGGCCCCCAGCACCCTGAGTACTGAGCACCAAGCACCCTGAGCACTGAGCACCCAGCACCCCGAGAATGAGCACCCAGCACCCTGAGTACGGAGAACCGAGCACCCTGAGTACTGAGCACCCAGCACCCTGAGTACAGAGCAACGATCACCCTGAGCCCTGAGCACCCAGCACCCCGAGCACTGAGCACCCAGCACCCTGAGTACTGAGCACCCAGAGTGCTGAGCACCCAGCACCCTGTTTACTGAGCACCCAGCACCCTGAGCACTGAGCACCCAGCACCCTGAGTACTTAGCACCCAGCACCTGAGCACTGAGCACCCAGCACCCCGAGCACTGAGCACCCAGCACCCCGAGCACTGAGCACCGAGCAACCCGAGTACTGAGCACCCAGCACCCCGAGCACTGAGCACCCAGCACCCTGAGCACTGAGCACCCAGCACGCCAAGCACTGAGCACCCAGCACCCTGAGTACTGAGTACTGAGCACCCTGAGTACTGAGCACCCAGCACCCTGAGCACTGAGCACCCAGCACCCTGAGTACTGAGCACCGAGCACCCCGAGCACTGAGCACCCAGCATCCTGAGTACTGAGCACCCAGCACCAAAAGTCCTGAGCACCGAGCATCCTGAGCACTGAGCACCGAGCACCCCGAACCCTGAGCACCCAGCACCCTGAGTACTGAGAACCCAGCACCAAGAGTACTGAGCAGCAAGCACCCCGAGCACTGAGCACCCAGCACCCTGAGTAATGAGCACCCAGCACCCCGAGTACTGAGCACCCAGCACCGTGAGTACTGAGCACCCACCACCCTGAGTACTGAGCACCCAGCACCCTGAGCACTGAGCACAAAGCACGCTGAGTACTGAGCACCCTGAGTACTGAGCACCGTGGACCCTGAGCACTGAGCACCCAGCACCCCGAGCACTGAGCACCCAGCACCCCGAGAATGGGCACCCTGCACCCTGAGTACTGAGAACCGTGCACCCTGAGTACTGAGCACCCAGCACGCTGAGCACTGAGCACCCAGCACCCCGAGTACTGAGCACCCAGCACCCCGAGCACTGAGCACCCAGCACCCCGAGAATGAGCACCCAGCACCCTGAGTACTGAGCACCCAGCACCCTGAGTGCTGAGCACCCAGCACTCTGAGCGCTGAGCACTGAGCACCCTGAGCACTGAGTAATGAGCACTGAGCACCCTGAGCACTGAGCACCCAGCACACCGAGTACTGAACACCCAGCACCCTGAGTACTGAACACCCAGCACCCTGAGCACTGAGTACTGAGCACTTAGCACCCTGAGCACTGAGCACCCAGCACCCTGAGTACAGAGCACCCAGCACCCTGAGTACTGAACACCCAGCACCCTGAGTACTGAGCACCCAGCACCCCGAGCACTGAGCACCCAGCACCCCGAGCACTGAGCACCCAGCACCCTGAGTACTGAGCACCCAGCACCCTGAGTACTGAGCACCCAGCACCCTGAGCACTGAGCACCCAGCACCCTGAGTACTGAGCACCCAGCACCCTGAGTACTGAGCAACCAGCACCCTGAGCACTGAGCACTGAGCACCCAGCACCCTGAGCACTGAGCACTGAGCACCCAGCACCCCGAGTACTGAGCACCCAGCACCCCGAGCACTGAGCACCCAGCACCCTGAGCACTGAGCACCCAGCACCCTGAGCACTGAGCACCCAGCACCCTGAGTACTGAGCACCCAGTACCCTGAGTACTGAGCACTCAGCACCCTGAGTACTGAGCACAGAGCACCCCGAGCACTGAGCACCCAGCACCTTGAGCACTGAGCACCCTGAGGACTGAGCACCCAGCACCGTGAGCACTGAGCACCGATCACCCTGAGCACTGAGCACCCAGCACCCCGAGCACTGAGCACCCAGCACCCTGAGTACTGAGCACCCAGCACCCTGAGTACTGAGCACCCAGCACCCTGAGTACTGAGCACCCAGCACCCCGAGCACTGAGCACCCAGCACCCTGAGTACAGAACACCCTGAGTACTGAGCACTGAGCACCGAGCACCCTGAGTACTGAGCACCCTGAGGACTGAGCACCCAGCACCCTGAGCACTGAGCAACCAGCACCCTGAGTACTGAGCACTGATCACCCTGAGCACTGAGCACACAGCACCCCCAGCACTGAGCACCCAGCACCCTGAGTACTGAGCACCCAGCACCCTGAGCACTAAGCACCCAGCACCCTGAGTACTGAGCACTGATCACCCTGAGCAATGAGCACCCAGCACCCTGAGTACTGAGCACCCAGCACCCTGAGTACTGAGCACCCTGAGGACTGAGCACCCAGCACCCTGAGCACTGAGCACCCAGCACCCTGAGTAATGAGCAATGATCACCCTGAGCACTGAGCACCCAGCACCCTGAGTACTGAGCACCCAGCACCCTTTATACTGAGCAACCTGAGGACTGAGCACCCAGCACCCTGAGCACTGAGCACCCAGCACCCTGAGTACTGAGCACTGATCACCCTGAGCACTGAGCACGGAGCACCCCTAGGACTGAGCACCCAGCACCCTGAGCACTGAGCACCCAGCACCTTGAGTACTGAGCAGCGAGCACCCCGAGCACTGAGCACCCAGCACCCTGAATACTGAGCACCCAGCACCCTGAGCACTGAGCACACAGCACCCCGAGCACTGAGCACCCAGCACCCCGAGCACTGAGCACCCAGCACCCTGAGTACTGAGCACCCAACACCCAGAGTACTGAGCACCCAGCACCCTGAGCACTGAGCACCCAGCACCCTGAGTACTAAGCACCCAGCACCCTGAGTACTGAGCACGCAGCACCCTAAGCACTGAGCACTAAGCACACAACACCCTGAGCACTGAGCACTGAGCACCCAGCACCCCGAGCACTGAGCACCCAGCACCCCGAGCACTGAGCACCCAGCACCCTGAGCACTGAGCACCCAGCACCCTGAGCACTGAGCACCCAGCCCCCTGAGTACTGAGCACCCAGCACCATGAGTACTGAGCACCCAGCACCCTGAGTACTGAGCACTCAGCACCCTGAGTACTGAGCACCGAGCACCCCGAGCACTGAGCACCCAGCACCCTGAGCACTGAGCACCCTGAGGACTGAGCACCCAGCACCCTGAGCACTGAGCACCCAGCACCCTGAGTACTGAGCACCGATCACCCTGAGCACTGAGCACCCAGGACCCCGAGCACTGAGCACCCAGCACCCTGAGTACAGAGCACCCAGCACCCCGAGTACTGAGCACCCAGCACCCCGAGCACTGAGCACCCATCACCCTGAGTACTGAGCACCCTGAGTACTGAGCACCGATCACCCTGAGCACTGCGCACCCATCACCCTGAGTACTGAGCACCCAGCACCCTGAGCACTGAGCACCCAGCACCCTGAGTACTGTTCACCCAGCACCCTGAGTACTGAGTACCCAGCACCCTGAGCACTGAGCACCCAGCACACTGAGTACTGAGCACCGAGCACCCTGAGTACTGAGCACCTATCACCTTGAGCACTGAGCACCCAGCACCCTTAGTACTGAGCACCCAGCACCACCCTCAGCACTGAGCACCCAGCACCCCGAGCACTGAGCACCCAGCACCCTGAGCACTGTGCACCCAGCACCCCGAGTACTGAGCACCCAGCACCCCGAGTACTGAGCACCGAGCACCCGAGCACTGAGCACCCAGCACCCTGAGTACTGAGCACCCAGCACCCTGAGTACTGAGCACTGAGCACCCCGAGTACTGAGCACCCAGCACCCCGAGCAATGAGCACCCAGCAACCTGAGTACTGAGAACAGATCAGCCTGAGTACTGAGCACCCAGCACCCTGAGTACTGAGCCCCAGCACCCTGAGTACTGAGCACCCAGCACCCTGAGCACTGAGCACCCAGCACCCCGAGAATGAGCACCCAGCACCCTGAGTACGGAGAACCGAGCACCCTGAGTACTGAGCACCCAGCACCCTTAGTACTGAGCCACCAGCACCCTGAGTACTGAGTACCCAGCACCCCGAGAATGAGCACCCAGCACCCTGAGTACTGAGCACCCAGCACCCTGAGTACTGAGCACTAAGCACCCAGAGCACTGAGCACCCAGCACCCCGAGCACGGAGCACCCAGGACCCCGAGCACTGAGTACTGAGCATCCAGCACCCTGAGTACTGAGCACCGAGCTCCCCGAACACTGAGCACCCAGCACCCTGAGCACTGACCACCCAGCACCCTGAGTACTGAGCACCCAGACCCTGAGCACTGAGCACCCAGCACCCTGAGTACTAAGCACCCAGCACCCTGAGTACTGAGCACGCAGCACCCTAAGCACTGAGCACTAAGCACACAACACCCTGAGCACTGAGCACTGAGCACCCAGCACCCCGAGCACTGAGCACCCAGCACCCCGAGCACTGAGCACCCAGCACCCTGAGCACTGAGCACCCAGCACCCTGAGCACTGAGCACCCAGCCCCCTGAGTACTGAGCACCCAGCACCATGAGTACTGAGCACCCAGCACCCTGAGTACTGAGCACTCAGCACCCTGAGTACTGAGCACCGAGCACCCCGAGCACTGAGCACCCAGCACCCTGAGCACTGAGCACCCTGAGGACTGAGCACCCAGCACCCTGAGCACTGAGCACCCAGCACCCTGAGTACTGAGCACCGATCACCCTGAGCACTGAGCACCCAGGACCCCGAGCACTGAGCACCCAGCACCCTGAGTACAGAGCACCCAGCACCCCGAGTACTGAGCACCCAGCACCCCGAGCACTGAGCACCCATCACCCTGAGTACTGAGCACCCTGAGTACTGAGCACCGATCACCCTGAGCACTGCGCACCCATCACCCTGAGTACTGAGCACCCAGCACCCTGAGCACTGAGCACCCAGCACCCTGAGTACTGTTCACCCAGCACCCTGAGTACTGAGTACCCAGCACCCTGAGCACTGAGCACCCAGCACACTGAGTACTGAGCACCGAGCACCCTGAGTACTGAGCACCTATCACCTTGAGCACTGAGCACCCAGCACCCTTAGTACTGAGCACCCAGCACCACCCTCAGCACTGAGCACCCACCACCCCGAGCACTGAGCACCCAGCACCCTGAGCACTGTGCACCCAGCACCCCGAGTACTGAGCACCCAGCACCCCGAGTACTGAGCACCGAGCACCCGAGCACTGAGCACCCAGCACCCTGAGTACTGAGCACCCAGCACCCTGAGTACTGAGCACTGAGCACCCCGAGTACTGAGCACCCAGCACCCCGAGCAATGAGCACCCAGCAACCTGAGTACTGAGAACAGATCACCCTGAGTACTGAGCACCCAGCACCCTGAGTACTGAGCCCCAACACCCTGAGTACTGAGCACCCAGCACCCCGAGAACTGAGCACCCAGCACCCCGAGAATGAGCACCCAGCACCCTGAGTACTGAGAACCGAGCACCCTGAGTACTGAGCACCCAGAACCCTGAGTACTGAGCCCCCAGCACCCTGAGCCCTGAGCACCCAGCACCCCGAGCACTGAGCACCCAGCACCCCGAGAATGAGCACCCAGCACCCTGAGTAATGAGCACCCAGCACCCTGAGTACTGAGCACTAAGCACCCAGAGCACTGAGCACCCAGCACCCCGAGCACGGATCACCCAGGACCCCGAGCACTGAGTACTGAGCACCCAGCACCCTGAGTACTGAGCACCGAGCTCCCCGAGCACTGAGCACCCTGAGTACTGAGCACCCAGCACCCCGATCACTGAGTACCCAGTACCCTGAGCACTGAGCACCCAGCACCCTGAGCACTGAGCACCCAGCACCCTGAGCACTGAGCACCCAGCACGCTGAGTACTGAGCACACAGCAACCCGAGCACTGAGCACCCAGCACCCTGAGTACTGAGCACTGAGCACCCAGCAAGGCAAGCACTGAGCACCCAGCACCCTGTGTACTGAGCACTGAGCACCCTGAGTACTAAGCACCCAGCACCCTGAGTACTGAGCACCCAGGACCCTGAGCACTGAGCACCGAGCACCCCGAGCACTGAGCACCCAGCACCCTGAGCACTCAGCACCCAGCACCCCGAGCACTGAGCACCCAGCACCCTGAGCACTGAGCACCCAGCACCCTGAGCACGGAGCACCCCGAGGACTGAGCACCCAGCACCCTGAGTACGGGGCCCCCAGCACCCTGAGTACGGAGAACCGAGCACCCTGAGTACTGAGCACCCAGCACCCTTAGTACTGAGCCACCAGCACCCTGAGTACTGAGTACCCAGCACCCCGAGAATGAGCACCCAGCACCCTGAGTACTGAGCACCCAGCACCCTGAGTACTGAGCACTAAGCACCCAGAGCACTGAGCACCCAGCACCCCGAGCACGGAGCACCCAGGACCCCGAGCACTGAGTACTGAGCATCCAGCACCCTGAGTACTGAGCACCGAGCTCCCCGAACACTGAGCACCCAGCACCCTGAGCACTGACCACCCAGCACCCTGAGTACTGAGCACCCAGACCCCGAGCACTGAGCACCCAGAACCCCTAGCACTGTGCACCCAGCACCCTGAGTACTGAGAACCCAGCATCCTGAGCACTGAGCACCCAGCACCCTTAGTACTGAGCACCCAGCACCACCCTCAGCACTGAGCACCCAGCACCCCGAGCACTGAGCACCCGGCACCCCGAGTACTGAGCACCCTGAGTACTGAGCACTGAGCACCCAGCACCCTGAGCACTGACCACCCAGCAGCCTGAGCACTGAGCACCCAGCATCTTGAGCACTGAGTACTGAGCACCCAGCACCCTGAGCACTGAGCACCCAGCACCCTGAGCACTGAACACCCAGCACCCTGAGTACTGAGCACCCAGCACCCCAAGCACTGAGCACCGAGCAACCTGAGTACTGAGCACCCAGCACGCTGAGCACTGAGCACCCAGCACCCCGAGTACTGAGCACCCAGCACCCTGAGTACTGAGCACCCAGCACCCTGAGTACTGAGCACCCAGCACACCGAGCATTGAGCACCAGCACCCTGAGCACTGAGCACCCAGCACCCTGAGTACTGAGCATCAAGCACGCTGAGCACTGAGCACCCATCACCCTGAGCACTGAGCACCCAGCACCCTGAGCACTGAGCACACAGCACCCTGAGTACTGAGCACCGAGCACCCCGAACACTGAGCACCGTGTACCCCGAGCACTGAGCACCCAGCACCCTGAGTACTGAGCACCCAGCACCCTGAGTACTGAGCACTGAGCACTGAGCACCCTGAGCACTGAGCACCCAACACCCTGAGCACTGAGCACCTAGCATCCTGAGCACTGAGTACTGAGCACCCAGCACCCTGAGCACTGAGCACCCAGCACCCTGAGCACTGAGCACCCAGCACCCTGAGTACTGAGCACTGAGCACCCAGCACCCTGAGCACTGACCACCCAGCAGCCTGAGCACTGAGCACCCAGCACCCTGAGTACTGAGCACCCAGCACCCCAAGCACTGAGCACCGAGCAACCTGAGTACTGAGCACCCAGCACGCTGAGCACTGAGCACCCAGCACCCCGAGTACTGAGCACCCAGCACCCTGAGTACTGAGCACCCAGCACCCTGAGTACTGAGCACCGAGCTCCCCGAGCACTGAGCACCCTGAGTACTGAGCACCCAGCACCCCGATCACTGAGTACCCAGTACCCTGAGCACTGAGCACCCAGCAACCTGAGCACTGAGCACCCAGCACCCTGAGTACTGAGCACCCAGCACGCTGAGTACTGAGCACCCAGCAACCCGAGCACTGAGCACCCAGCACCCTGAGTACTGAGCACTGAGCACCCAGCAAGGCAAGCACTGAGCACCCAGCACCCTGTGTACTGAGCACTGAGCACCCTGAGTACTAAGCACCCAGCACCCTGAGTACTGAGCACCCAGGACCCTGAGCACTGAGCACCGAGCACCCCGAGCACTGAGCACCCAGCACCCTGAGCACTCAGCACCCAGCACCCCGAGCACTGAGCACCCAGCACCCTGAGCACTGAGCACCCAGCACCCTGAGCACGGAGCACCCCGAGGACTGAGCACCCAGCACCCTGAGTACGGGGCCCCCAGCACCCTGAGTACGGAGAACCGAGCACCCTGAGTACTGAGCACCCAGCACCCTTAGTACTGAGCCACCAGCACCCTGAGTACTGAGTACCCAGCACCCCGAGAATGAGCACCCAGCACCCTGAGTACTGAGCACCCAGCACCCTGAGTACTGAGCACTAAGCACCCAGAGCACTGAGCACCCAGCACCCCGAGCACGGAGCACCCAGGACCCCGAGCACTGAGTACTGAGCATCCAGCACCCTGAGTACTGAGCACCGAGCTCCCCGAACACTGAGCACCCAGCACCCTGAGCACTGACCACCCAGCACCCTGAGTACTGAGCACCCAGACCCCGAGCACTGAGCACCCAGCACCCCTAGCACTGTGCACCCAGCACCCTGAGTACTGAGAACCCAGCATCCTGAGCACTGAGCACCCAGCACCCTTAGTACTGAGCACCCAGCACCACCCTCAGCACTGAGCACCCAGCACCCCGAGCACTGAGCACCCGGCACCCCGAGTACTGAGCACCCTGAGTACTGAGCACTGAGCACCCAGCACCCTGAGCACTGACCACCCAGCAGCCTGAGCACTGAGCACCCAGCATCTTGAGCACTGAGTACTGAGCACCCAGCACCCTGAGCACTGAGCACCCAGCACCCTGAGCACTGAACACCCAGCACCCTGAGTACTGAGCACCCAGCACCCCAAGCACTGAGCACCGAGCAACCTGAGTACTGAGCACCCAGCACGCTGAGCACTGAGCACCCAGCACCCCGAGTACTGAGCACCCAGCACCCTGAGTACTGAGCACCCAGCACCCTGAGTACTGAGCACCCAGCACACCGAGCATTGAGCACCCAGCACCCTGAGCACTGAGCACCCAGCACCCTGAGTACTGAGCATCAAGCACGCTGAGCACTGAGCACCCATCACCCTGAGCACTGAGCACCCAGCACCCTGAGCACTGAGCACACAGCACCCTGAGAACTGAGCACCGAGCACCCCGAACACTGAGCACCGTGTACCCCGAGCACTGAGCACCCAGCACCCTGAGTACTGAGCACCCAGCACCCTGAGTACTGAGCACTGAGCACTGAGCACCCTGAGCACTGAGCACCCAACACCCTGAGCACTGAGCACCTAGCATCCTGAGCACTGAGTACTGAGCACCCAGCACCCTGAGCACTGAGCACCCAGCACCCTGAGCACTGAGCACCCAGCACCCTGAGTACTGAGCACTGAGCACCCAGCACCCTGAGCACTGACCACCCAGCAGCCTGAGCACTGAGCACCCAGCATCTTGAGCACTGAGTACTGAGCACCCAGCACCCTGAGCACTGAGCACCCAGCACCCTGAGCACTGAACACCCAGCACCCTGAGTACTGAGCACCCAGCACCCCAAGCACTGAGCACCGAGCAACCTGAGTACTGAGCACCCAGCACGCTGAGCACTGAGCACCCAGCACCCCGAGTACTGAGCACCCAGCACCCTGAGTACTGAGCACCCAGCACCCTGAGTACTGAGCACCCAGCACACCGAGCATTGAGCACCCAGCACCCTGAGCACTGAGCACCCAGCACCCTGAGTACTGAGCATCAAGCACGCTGAGCACTGAGCACCCATCACCCTGAGCACTGAGCACCCAGCACCCTGAGCACTGAGCACACAGCACCCTGAGTACTGAACACCGAGCACCCCGAACACTGAGCACCGTGTACCCCGAGCACTGAGCACCCAGCACCCTGAGTACTGAGCACCCAGCACCCTGAGTACTGAGCACTGAGCACTGAGCACCCTGAGCACTGAGCACCCAACACCCTGAGCACTGAGCACCCAGCATCCTGAGCACTGAGTACTGAGCACCCAGCACCCTGAGCACTGAGCACCCAGCACCCTGAGCACTGAGCACCCAGCACCCTGAGTACTGAGCACCCAGCACCCCAAACACTGAGCACCGAGCACCCTGAGAACTGAGCAACGAGCACCCTGAGTACTGAGCACCCAGCACCATGAGTACTGAGCCCCGAGCAACCAGAGTACTGAGCAACCTGAGTACTGAGCACCCAGCACCCCGAGAATGAGCACCCAGCACCATGAGTACTGAGCACCGAGCACCCTGAGCACTGAGCACCCAGCACCCTGAGCACTGAGCACCCACGACCCTGAGTACTGAGCACCCAGCACCCTGAGTTCTGAGCACCTAGCACCCTGAGCACTGAGCACACTGAGTACTGAGCACCCACGACCCTGAGTACTGAGCACGCAGCACCCTGAGTTCTGAGCACCTAGCACCCTGAGCACTGAGCACACTGAGTACTGAGCAACCAGCACCCTGAGCACTGAGCACCCAGCACCCCGAGCACTGAGCACCCAGCACCCCGAGCATTGAGCACTGAGCACCCTGAGCACTGAGGACCCAGCACCCCGAGCACTGAGCACCCAGCACCCTGAGAATTGAGCACCCAGCACACTGAGCACTGAGGACCTAGCACCCCGAGCACGGAGCACAGAGCACGCTGAGTACTGAGCACTGAGCACCCAGCACCCTGAGTACTGAGCACCCAGCACCCTGAGTACTGAGCACCCAGCACCCCGAGCACTGAGCACTGAGCACCCTGAGTACTGAGCACAGAGCACCCTTAGTACTGAGCACCAAGCACCCTGAGTACTGAGCACCCAGCAACCTGAGCACTGAGCACAGAGCACCCCGAGGACTGAGCACCCAGCACCGTGAGCACTGAGCACCCAGCTCCTTGAGTACTGAGCACCGAGCACCCCGAGCACTGAGCACCCAGCACCCTGAGTACTGAGCACCCAGCACCCCGAGCACTGAGCACCCAGCACCCTGAGTACTGAGCACCCAGCACCCTGAGTACTGAGCACTGAGCACCCTGAGAACTGAGCACCCAACACACCGAGCACTGAGCATCCAACACCCTGAGTACTGAGCACCCAGCACCCTGAGTACTGAGCACTCAGCACCCTGAGTACTGAGCACCGAGCACCCCGAGCACTGGGAACCCAGCACCCTGAGCACTGAGCACCCTGAGGACTGAGCACCCAGCACCCTGAGTACTGAGCACCCAGCACCCTGAGTACTGAGCACCCAGCACCCTGAGTACAGAGCAACGATCACCCTGAGCCCTGAGCACACAGCACCCCGAGCACTGAGCACCCAGCACCCTGAGTACTGAGCACCCAGAGTGCTGAGCACCCAGCACCCTGATTACTGAGCACACAGCACCCTGAGCACTGAGCACCCAGCACCCTGAGTACTTAGCACCCAGCTCCTGAGCACTGAGGACCCAGCACCCCGAGCACTGAGCACCCAGCACCCCGAGCACTGAGCACCGAGCACCCCGAGTACTGAGCACCCAGCACCCCGAGCACTGAGCACCCAGCACCCTGAGCACTGAGCACCCAGCACCCCAAGCACTGAGCACCCAGCACCCTGAGTACTGAGTACAGAGCACCCTGAGTACTGAGCAGCCAGCACCCTGAGCACTGAGCACCCAGCACCCTGAGTACTGAGCACCGAGCACCCCGAGCACTGAGCACCAAGCACCCTGAGTACTGAGCACCCAGCACCAAAAGTACTGAGCACCGAGCATCCTGAGCACTGAGCACCGAGCACCTCGAACCCTGAGCACCCAGCACCCTGAGTACTGAGCACCCAGCACCAAGAGTACTGAGCAGCAAGCACCCCGAGCACTGAGCACCCAGCACCCTGAGTAATGAGCACCCAGCACCCCGAGTACTGAGCACCCAGCACCGTGAGTACTGAGCACCCACCACCCTGAGTACTGAGCACCCAGCACCCTGAGCACTGAGCACAAAGCACGCTGAGTACTGAGCACCCTGAGTACTGAGCACCGAGGACCCTGAGCACTGAGCACCCAGCACCCCGAGCACTGAGCACCCATCACCCCGAGAATGGGCACCCTGCACCCTGAGTACTGAGAACCGTGCACCCTGAGTACTGAGCACCCAGCACGCTGAGCACTGAGCACCCAGCACCCCGAGTACTGAGCACCCAGCACCCCGAGCACTGAGCACCCAGAACCCCGAGAATGAGCACCCAGCACCCTGAGTACTGAGCACCCAGCACCCTGAGTACTGAGCACCCAGCACCCCGAGCACTGAGCACCCTGAATACTGAGCACCCAGCACCCTGTGTACTGTGAACTAAACACCCAGAGCGCTGAGCACCCAGGACCCCGAGCACTGAGAACTGAGCACCCAGCACCCTGAGTACTGAGCACCCAGCATCCTGAGTACTGAGCACCGATCACCCTGAGCACTGAGCACCCAGCACCCGAGCACTGAGCACCCAGCACCCTGAGTACTGAGCACCCTGAGTACTGAGCACCCAGCACCCCGAGCACTGAGCACCCAGCACCCTGAGTACTGAGCACCCTGAGTGCTGAGCACCCAGCACCCTGAGCACTGAGCACCCAGCACCCTGAGCACTGAGCACCCAGCACCCTGAGTACTGAGCACCCAGCACCCTGAGTACTTAGCACCCAGCACCTGAGCACTGAGCACCCAGCACCCTGAGTACTGAGCACCCAGCACCCTGATTACTGAGCACCGAGCACCCCGAGTACTGAGCACCCAGCAACCTGAGCACTGAGCACCCAGCACCCTGAGCACTGAGCACCCAGCACCCCGAGCACTGAGCACCCAGCAACCTGAGTACTGAGTACTGAGCACCCTGAGTACTAAGCACCCAGCACCCTGAGCACTGAGCACCCAGAACCCTGAGCACTGAGCACCCAGCACCCTGAGTACTGAGCACCCAGCACCAAAAGTACTGAGCACCGAGTATCCTGAGCACAGAGCACCGAGCACCTCGAGCACTGAGCACCCAGCACCCTGAGTACTGAGCACCCAGCACCAAGAGTACTGAGCAGCAAGCACCCCGAGCACTGAGCATCCAGCACCCTGAGTAATGAGCACCCAGCACCCCGAGTACTGAGCACCCAGCACCCTGTGTACTGAGCACTGTGCACCCTGAGTACTAAGCACCCAGCACCCTGAGTACTGAGCACCCAGGACCCTGAGCACTGAGCACCGAGCACCCCGAGCACTGAGCACCCAGCACCCTGAGCACTCAGCACCCAGCACCCCGAGCACTGAGCATCCAGCACCCTGAGCACTGAGCCCCCAGCACCCTGAGTACTGAGTCCCCAGCACCCTGAGTACTGAGCACCCAGCACCCTGAGCACTGAGCACCCAGCACCCCGAGAATGAGCACCCAGCACCCTGAGTACTGAGAACCGAGCACCCTGAGTACTGAGCACCCAGCACCCTGAGTACTGAGCCCCCAGCACCCTGAGTACTGAGCACGCAGCACCCCGAACACTGAGCACCCAGCACCCAGAGAATGAGCACACAGCACCCTGAGTAATGAGCACCCAGCTCCCTGAGTACTGAGCACTAAGCACCCAGAGCACTGAGCAACCAGCACCCCGAGCACGGAGCACTGAGGACCCCGAGCACTGAGTACTGAGCACCCAGCACCCTGAGTACTGAGCACCGAGCTCCCCGAGCACTGAGCACCCACCACCCTGAGTACTGAGCACCCAGCACCCTGAGCACTGAGCACAAACACGCTGAGTACTGAGCACCCTGAGTACTGAGCACCGAGGACCCTGAGCACTGAGCACCCTGCATCCCAAGCACTGAGCACCCAGTACCCCGAGAATGGGCACCCAGCACCCTGAGTACTGAGAACCGAGCACCCTGAGTACTGAGCACCCAGCACCCTGAGTACTGAGCACCCAGCACCAAGAGTACTGAGCAGCAAGCACCCCGAGCACTGAGCACCCAGCACCCTGAGTAATGAGCACCCAGCACCCCGAGTACTGAGCACCCAGCACCGTGAGTACTGAGCACCCACCACCCTGAGTACTGAGCACCCAGCACCCTGAGCACTGAGCACAAAGCATGCTGAGTACTGAGCACCCTGAGTACTGTGCACCGAGGACCCTGAGCACTGAGCACCCAGCACCCCGAGCACTGAGCACCCAGCACCCCGAGAATGGGGACCCAGCACCCTGAGTACTGAGAACCGAGTACCCTGAGTACTGAGCACCCAGCACGCTGAGCACTGAGCACCCAGCACCCCGAGTACTGAGCACCCAGCACCCCGAGCACTGAGCACCCAGCACCCCGAGAATGAGCACCCAGCAACCTGAGTACTGAGCACCCAGCACCCTGAGTACTGAGCACCCAGCACCCTGAGTACTGAGCACCCAGCACCCTGAGTTCTGAGCACGGAGCTCCCCGAGCACTGATCACCCTGAGTACTGAGCACCCATCAAACTGAGTACTGAGCACCCAGCACCCTGTGCACTGAGCACCCAGCACCCTGAGTACTGAGCACCCAGCACCCCGAGCACTGAGCACCCAGCACCCTGAGTACTGAGCACCCAGCACCCTGAGTACTGAGCAACCCGAGCACTGAGCACCCAGCACCCTGAGTACTGAGCACCCTGAGGACTTAGCACCGATCACCCTGAGCAATGAGCACCCAGCACCCTGAGTACTGAGCACCCAGCACCCTGAGCACTGAGCACCCAGCACCCTGAGTACTGAGCAGCGAGCACCTTGAGTACTGAGCACCCAGCACCCTGAGTACTGAGCACCCAGCACCCTGAGTACTGAGCACCGAGCACCCCGAGTACTGAGCACCCAGCACCCTGAGCACTCAGCACCCAGCACCCTGAGCACAGAGCACCCAGCACCCTGAGTACTGAGCTCCCAGCACCCCGAGCCCTGAGCACCCAGCCCCCTGAGTACTGAGCACCCTGAGTACTGAGCACCGATCACCCTGAGCACTGAGCACCCAGCACCCTGAGTACTGAGCACCCAACGTACTGAGCACCGAGCATACCGAGCACTGAGCTCCCAGCACCCTGAGTACTGAGCACCGAGCACCCCGAGCACTGAGCACCCAGCGCCCTGAGCACTGAGCACCCTTAGGACTGAGCACCCAGCACCCTGAGTACTGAGCACCCAGCACCCTGAGTCCTGAGCACCCAGCATCCTGAGTACTGAGCAACGATCACCCTGAGCACTGAGCACCCAGCACCGGAGCACTGAGCACCCAGCACCCTGAGTACTGAGCACCCTGAGTACTGAGCACCCAGCACCCCGTGCACTGAGCACCCAGCACCCTGAGTACTGAGTACCCTGAGTGCTGAGCACCCAGCACCCTGAGCACTGAGCACCCAGCACCCTGAGCACTGAGCACCCAGCACCCTGAGTACTGAGCACCCAGCACCCTGAGTACTTAGCACCCAGCACCTGAGCACTGAGCACCCAGCACCCTGAGTACTGAGCACCCAGCACCCTGAGTACTGAGCACCGAGCACCCCGAGTACTGAGCACCCAGCAACCTGAGCACTGAGCACCCAGCACCCTGAGTACTGAGCACCCAGCACCCCAAGCAATGAGCACCCAGCACCCTGAGTACTGAGTACTGAGCACCCTGCGTACTGAGCTCCCAGCACCCTGAGCACTGAGCACCCAGCACCATGAGCACTGAGCACCCAGCACCCTGAGTACTGAGCACCCAGCACCAAATGTACTGAGCACCGAGCATCCTGAGCACAGAGCACCGAGCACCCCGAGCACTGAGCACCCAGCACCCAGAGTACTGAGCACCCAGGACCCTGAGCACTGAGCACCGAGCAACCCGAGCACTGAGCACCCAGCACCCTGAGCACTGAGCACCCAGCACCCTGAGCACGGAGCACCCCGAGGACTGAGCACCCAGCACCCTGAGTACTGAGCCCCAAGCACCCTGAGTACTGAGTACCCAGCACCCCGAGCACTGAGCACCCAGCACCCCGAGAATGGGCACCCAGCACCCTGAGTACTGAGAACCGAGCACCATGAGTTCTGAGCACCCAGCACGCTGAGCACTGAGCACCCAGCACCCCGAGTACTGAGCACCCAGCACCCCGAGCACTGAGCACCCAGCACCCCGAGAATGAGCACCCAGCAACCTGAGTACTGAGCACCCAGCACCCTGAGTACTGAGCACCCAGCAGCCAGAGCACTGAGCACCCTGAATACTGAGCACCCAGCACCCTGAGTACTGTGCACTAAGCACCCAGAGCGCTGAGCACCCAGGACCCCGAGCACTGAGTACTGAGCACCCAGCACCCTGAGTACTGAGCACCGAGCTCCCCGAGCACTGAGCACCCTGAGTACTGAGCACCCATCACCCTGAGTACTGAGCACCCATCACCCTGTGCACTGAGCACCCAGCACCCTGAGTACTGAGCACCCAGCACCCCGAGCAATGAGCACCCAGCACCCTGAGTACTGAGCACCCAGCACCCTGAGTACTGAGCAACCCGAGTACTGAGCACCCAGCACCCTGAGTACTGAGCTCCCTGAGGACTGAGCACCGATCACCCTGAACACTGAGCACCCAGCACCCTGAGTACTGAGCACCCAGCACCCTGATCACTGAGCACCCAGCACCCTGAGTACTGAGCAGCGAGCACCTTGAGTACTGAGCACCCAGCACCCTGAGTACTGAGCACCCAGCACCCTGAGTACTGAGCACCCAGCACCCTGAGTTCTGAGCACCACGCACCCTGAGCACTGAGCACACTGGGTACTGAGCACCCAGCTCCCTGAGCACTGAGGACCCAGCACACTGAGTACTGAGCACGAAGCACCCTGAGCACTGAGGACCCAGCACCCCGAGCACTGAGCACCCAGCACCCTGAGTACTGAGCACCCAGCACCCCGAGCACTGAGCACCGGGCACCCCGAGCACTGAGTACCCAGCACTCTGAGTACTGAGCACCCAGCACCCTAAGTACTGAGCACTGAGCACCCTGAGCACTGAGCACCCAGCACCCTGAGCACTGAGCACCCAGCATCCTGAGCACTGAGTACTGAGCACCCAGCACCCTGAGGACTGAGCACCCAGCACCCTGAGCACTGAGCACCCAGCACCCAGAGTACTGAGCAACCTGAGTACTGAGCACCCAGCACCCCGAGAATGAGCACCCAGCACCATGAGTACTGAGCACCGAGCACCCTGAGCACTGAGCACCAAACACCCTGAGTACTGAGCACCAAGCACCCTGAGTACTGAGCACCCAGCACTCTGAGTACTGAGCACCCAGCACCCTGAGCACTGAGGACCCAGCACCCCGAGCACTGAGCACCCAGCACACTGAGCACTGAGGACCCAGCACCCCGAGCACTGAGCACCCAGCACCCTGAGTACTGAGCACCCAGCACCCTGAGCACTGAGGACCCAGCACCCCGAGCACTGAGCACCCATCACACTGAGTACTGAGCACTGAGCACCCAGCACCCTGAGCACTGAGGACCCAGCACCCCGAGCACTGAGCACCCAGCACACTGAGTACTGAGCACTGAGCACCCAGCACCCTGAGTACTGAGCTCCCAGCACCCCGAGCCCTGAGCACCCAGCACCCTGAGTACTGAGCACCCTGAGTACTGAGCACCGATCACCCTGAGCACTGAGCACCCAGCACCCTGAGTACTGAGCTCCCAGCACCCCGAGCCCTGAGCACCCAGCACCCTGAGTACTGAGCACCCAACGTACTGAGCACCAAGCATACCGAGCACTGAGCTCCCAGCACCCTGAGTATTGAGCACCGAGCACCCTGAGCACTGAGCACCCAGCACCCTGAGTACTGAGCACCGAGCACCCCGAGCACTGAGCACCCAGCGCCCTGAGCACTGAGCACCCTGAGGACTGAGCACCCAGCACCCTGAGTACTGAGCACCCAGCACCCTGAGTCCTGAGCACCCAGCATCCTGAGTACTGAGCAACGATCACCCTGAGCACTGAGCACCCAGCACCGGAGCACTGAGCACACAGCACCCTGAGTACTGAGCACCCTGAGTACTGAGCACCCAGCACCCCGTGCACTGAGCAGCCAGCACCCTGAGTACTGAGCAACCTGAGTGCTGAGCACCCAGCACCCTGAGCACTGAGCACCCAGCACCCTGAACACTGAGCACGCAGCACCCAGAGTACTGAGCACCCAGCACCCTGAGTACTTAGCACCCAGCACCTTAGCACTGAGCACCCAGCACCCTGAGTACTGAGCACCCAGCACCCTGAGTACTGCGCACCGAGCACCCCGAGTACTGAGCACCCAGCAACCTGAGCACTGAGCACCCAGCACCCTGAGCACTGAGCACCCAGCACCCCAAGCAATGAGCACCCAGCACCCTGAGTACTGAGTACTGAGCACCCTGCGTACTGAGCACCCAGCACCCTGAGCACTGAGCACCCAGCACCCTGAGCACTGAGCACCCAGCACCCTGAGTACTGAGCACCCAGCACCAAAAGTACTGAGCACCGAGCATCCTGAGCACAGAGCACCGAGCACCCCGAGCACTGAGCACCCAGCGCCCAGAGTACTGAGCACCCAGGACCCTGAGCACTGAGCACCGAGCAACCCGAGCACTGAGCACCCAGCACCCTGAGCACTCAGCACCCAGCACCCCGAGCGCTGAGCACCCAGCACCCTGAGCACTGAGCACCCAGCACCCTGAGCACGGAGCACCCCGAGGACTGAGCACCCAGCACCCTGAGTACTGAGCCCCCAGCACCCTGAGTACTGAGCACCCAGCACCCTGAGCACTGAGCACCCAGCACCCCGAGAATGAGCACCCAGCACCCTCAGTACTGAGAACCGAGCACCCTGAGTACTGAGCACCCAGCACCCTGAGTGCTGAGCACCCAGCACCCCGAGCACTGAGCACCCAGCACCCCGAGAATGAGCACCCAGCAATCTGAGTACTGAGAACCGAGCACCCTGAGTACTGAGCACCCAGCACCCTGAGTACTGAGCACCCAGACCCCGAGCACTGAGCACCCAGCACCCCTAGCACTGTGCACCCAGCACCCTGAGTACTGAGAACCCAGCACCCTGAGTACTGAGCACCCAGCACCCTGAGCACTGAGCACCCAGCACCCTGAGCACTCAGCACCCAGCACCCTGAGTACTGAGCACCCAGCACCCCAAGCACTGAGCACCAAGCAATCTGAGTACTGAGCACCCAGCACGCTGAGCACTGAGCACCCAGCACCCCGAGTACTGAGCACCCAGCACCCTGAGTACTGAGCACCCAGCACCCTGAGTACTGAGCACCCAGCACCCCGAGCACTGAGCACCCAGCACCCTGAGCACTGAGCACCCAGCACCCTGAGCAATGAGCACCCAGCACCCTGAGTACTGAGCACCGTGCACCCTGAGCACTGAGCACCGGGTACCCCGAGCACTGAGCACCCAGCACCCTGAGTACCGAGCACCCAGCACCCTGAGTAGTGAGCACTGAGCACTGAGCACCCTGAGCACTGAGCACCCAGCAGCCTGAGCACTGAGCACCCAGCATCCGGAGCACTGAGTACTGAGCACCCAGCACCCTGAGCACTGAGCACCCAGCACCCTGAGCACTGAGCACCCAGCACCCTGAGTACTGAGCACCCAGCACCCCAAACACTCAGCACCGAGCACCCTGAGAACTGAGCACCGAGCACCCTGAGTACTGAGCACCCAGCACCATGAGTACTGAGCCCCGAGCACCCAGAGTACT
>NW_024544580.1:0-59181 GCF_018167655.1 Microtus oregoni
GCACCCTGAGTACTGAGCACCCAGCACCCTGAGTACTGAGCACCCAGCGTACTGAGCACCGAGAACCCAGCACCCTGAGTACTGAGCACCCAGCACCCTGAGCACTGAGCACCCAGCACCCTGAGTACTGAGCACTGAGCACCCCGAGTACTGAGCACCGAGCACACCGAGCACTGAGCACCCAGCACCCCGAGCACTGAGCATCCTGTGTACTGAGCACCCAGCACCCTGAGCACTGAGCACCCAGCACCCTGAGCACTGAGCACCCAGCACCCTGAGCACTGAGCACCCAGCACCCTGAGTACTGAGCACCCAGCACCCTGGGCACTGAGCAACCTTAGTACTGAGCACTGAGCACCCTGAGTACTGAGCACTGAGCACCCTGAATACTGAGCACCCAGCACCCTGAGTACTGAGCACCCAGCACCCTGAGCAATGATCACCCTGAGTACTGAGCACCCAGCACCTTGAACACTGAGCACCGAGCACCCTGAGCACTGAGCAACCAGCACCCGGAGTACTGAGCACCCAGCACCCTGAGTACTAAGCACCGAGCACCCTGAGTACTGAGCACTGAGCACCCCGAGCACTGAGCACCCAGAACCCCGAGCACCGAGCACCCTGAGTACTGAGCACCCAGCACCCTGAGCACTGAACACACAGCACCCTGAGTACAGAAAACCCCGAGCACTGAGCACCCAGCACTCTGAGTACTGAGCACCGAGCACACTGAGCACTGAGCACCCAGCACCCCGAGCACTGAGCGACCCAGCACCCTGAGTACTGAGCACCCAGCACCCTGAGTACTGAGCACCCAGCACCCCGAGCACTGAGTACCCAGCACCCTGAGCACTGAGCACCCAGCACCCCTGAGCACTGAGCACCCAGCACCCTGAGCACTGAGCACCCAGCACCCTGAGTACTGAGCACTGAGCACCCAGCACCCCGAGCACTGAGCACCCAGCACCCTGAGTACTGAGCACCCAGCACCCAGCACACCGAGCACTGAGCACCCAGCACCCTGAGCACTGAGCACCCAGCACCTGAGTCCTGAGCACCCAGCACCCTGAGTACTGAGCACCCAGCTCCCTGAGTACTGAGCACCCCAGCACCCCGAGTACTGAGCACCCAGCATCCTGAGTACTGAGCACCCAGCTCCCCGAGCACTAAGCACACAGCACCCAGAGCACTGAGGACCCAGCACCCTGATCACTGAGCACCCAGCACCCTGAGTACTGAGCACCGAGCACCCTGAGTACTGAGCACCCAGCACCCTGAGCACTGATCACCCAGCACCCTGAGTACTGAGCACCAAGTACCCTGAGTACTGAGCACCCAGCACCCCGAGCACTGAGCACCCAGCACCCTGAGTACTGAGCACTGAGCACACAGCACCCCGAGCACTGAGCACCCAGCACCCTGTGTACTGAGCACTGAGTACCCAGTACCCCGAGCACTGCGACCCAGCACCCTGAGCACTGAGCACCCAGCACCCCGAGTACTGAGCACCCAGCACCCCGAGCACTGAGCACCCAGCACCCTGAGCACTGAGCACCCAGCACCCCGAGCAATGAGCACCCAGCACCCTGAGTACTGAGCACCCAGCACCCCGAGTACTGAGCACCCAGCAACCTGAGAACCGAGCAGCCAGCACCCCCAGCAATGAGCACCCAGCATCCTGAGTACTGAGCACCCAGCACCCCCAGCAATGAGCACCCAGCACCCTGAGTACTGAGCACCCAGCACCCCGAGTACTGAGAACCCAGCAACCTGAGAACCGAGCAGCCAGCACCCCGAGCGCTGAGCACCCAGCACCCTGAGCACTGAGCACCCAGCACCCTGAGTACTGAGCACTGAGCACCCCGAGTACTGAGCACCCAGCACCCCGAGCACTGAGCACCCAGCACCCTGAGTACTGAGCACCCAGCACCCTGAGTACTGAGCACCCAGCACCCTGAGCACTGAGCACCCAGCACCCTGAGTACTGAGAACTGAGCACCCCGATTACTGAGCACCCAGCACCCTGAGCGCTGAGCACCCAGCACCTTGAGCACTGAGCACCCAGCACCATGAGTACTGAGCACCGAGCACCCTGAGCACCGAGCACCCAGCACCCTGAGTACTGAGCACCCAGCACCCTGAGCACTGAGCACCCAGCACCCTGAGTACTGAGCACCGAGCACCCTGAGTACTGAGCACCCAGCACCTCGAGCACTGAGCACCCAGCACCCAGAGCACTGTGCACTGAGCACCCTGAGTACTGAGCACTGAGCACCCTGAGCACTGAGCACCGATCACCCTGAGTACTGAGCACTGAGCACCCTGAGCACTGAGCACCCTGCAACCTGAGTACTGAGCACCCAGCACCCTGAGCACTGAGGACCGAGCACCCTGAGTACTAAGCACCCAGCACACTGAGTAGTGAGCACAAAGCACCCTGAGCACTGAGTACCCAGCACGCTGAGTACTGAGCACTGTGCACCCTGAGTACTGAGCACCGAGCACCATGAGCACTGAGCACCGAGCACCCTGAGTACTGAGCACCCAGCACTCTGAGCACTGAGCACCCAGCACCCTGAGCACTGAGCACCCAGCACCCCGAGCACTGAGCACCCAGCACCCAGAGCACTGAGCACCCACCACCCCGAGCACTGAGCCTGAGCACCCTGAGTACTGAGCACTGAGCACCCTGAGTACTGAGCACCGAGCACCATGAGTACTGAGCACCCAGCACCCCGAGCACTGAGCACCGAGCACCCTGAGTAGTGAGCACACAGCACCCTGAGCACTGAGCACCCAGCACAACGAGTACTGAGCACCCAGCACCCTGATTACTGAGCACCATGCACCCCGAGCACTGAGCACCGAGCACACCGAGCACTGAGCACCCAGCACTCCGAGCACTGAGCACCCAGCACCCTGAGTACTAAGCACCCAGCACCCTAAGTACTGAGCACCCATCACCCTGAGTACTGAGCACCCAGCACCCTGAGTACTGAGCACCCAGCGTACTGAGCACCGAGCACCCCGAGCACTGAGCACCCAGCACCCTGAGCACTGAGCACCCAGCACCCTGAGTACTGAGCACCGAGCACCCTGTGTACTGAGCACCGAGCTCCCTGAGTACTGAGCCCCAGCACCCTGAGCACCGAGCACCCTGAGCACTGAGCAGGCAGCACCCCGAGCACTGAGCACGCAGCACCCTGAGTACTGAGCACTGAGCACCCAGCACCCTGAGCACTGAGCACCCAACACCCTGAGTACTGAGCACTGAGCACCCAGCACCCCGAGCACTGAGCACCCAGCACCCTGAGCACTGAGCACCCAGCACACGAGTACTAAGCACCCAGCACCCTGAGTACTGAGCACCCAGCTCCCTGAGTACTGAGCACCCAGCACCCCGAGTACTTAGCACCCAGCACCCTGAGTACTAAGCACCCAGCACAGTGAGCACTGAGCACCCAGCACCCCGAGCACTGAGGAACCAGCACCCTGAGCACTGAGCACCCAGCACCCCGAGCACTGAGCAGCCAGCACCCTGAGTACTGAGCACCCAGCACCCTGAGTACTGAGCACCCAGCACACTGTGTACTGAGCACCCAGCACCCTGAGCACTGGTCACCCAGCACCCTGAGTACTGAGCACCGAGTACCCTGAGTACTGAGCACCCAGCACCCCGAGCACTGAGCACCCAGCACCCTGAGGACTGAGCAATGAGCACCCAGCACCCCGAGCACTGAGCACCCAGCACCCTGTGTACTGAGCACTGAGTACCCAGTACCCCGAGCACTGAGAACCAGCACCCTGAGCACTGAGCACCCAGCACCCTGAGTACTGAGCACCCAGCGCCCCGAGCACTGTGCACCCAGCACCCTGAGCACTGAGCACCCAGCACCCTGAGTACTGAGCACCCAGCAACCTGAGCACTGAGCAACCAGCACCCTGAGCACTGAGCACCCAGCACCCTGAGTACTGAGCACCCAGCACCCTGAGTACTAAGCACCGAGCACCCTGAGCACTGAGCACCCAGCACCCTGAGCACTGAGCAACCAGCACCCTGAGTACTGTGCACCCAGCACCCCGAGCACTGAGCACACAGCACCCGGAGAACTGAGCACCCAGCACCCTGAGCACTGAGCACCGAGCACCCTGAGCACTGAGCACCCATCACCCGGAGGACTGAGCACCCAGCACCCCGAGCACTGAGCACCCAGCAATCTGAGCACTGAGCACCCTGAGTACTGAGCACTGAGCACCCTGAGTACTGAGCACTGAGCACCCTGAGTACTGAGCACCCAGCACCCTGAGAACTGAGCACCCAGCACCCCGAGCACTGAGTACCCAGCACCCTGAGCACTGAGTACCCAGCACCCTGAGCACTGAGCACCCAGCACCCTGAGTACTGAGCACCCAGCACCCTGAGCACTGAGCACCCAGCACCCTGAGTACTGAGCATTGAGCACCCAGCACCCCGAGCACTGAGCACCCAGCACCCTGAGTACTGAGCACTGAGCACCCAGCACCCCGAGCACTGAGCACCCAGCACTCTGAGCATTGAGCACCCAGCACCCGAGTACTGATCACCCAGCACCCTGAGTACTGAGCACCCAGCACCCTGAGTACTGAGCACCCAGCACCCCGAGAACTGAGCACCTAGCACCCTGAGCACTGAGCACCCAGCACCCTGAGCACTGAGCACCCAGTACCCCGAGCACTGCGCACCCAGCACCCTGAGTACTGAGCACCCAGCACTCTGAGCACTGAGCACCCAGCACCCTGAGCACTGAGCACCCAGCACCCTGAGCACTGAGCACCAAGCACCCTGAGTAGTGAGCACCCAACGTACTGAGCACCGAGCACCCCGAGCACTGAGCACCCAGCACCCTGAGTACTGAACACCGAGCACCCCGAGCACTGAGCACCCAGCACCCTGAGTACTGAGCTCCGAGCACCCCGAACACTGAGCACCCAGCGCCCCGAGCACTGAGCACCCAGAACCCTGAGCACTGAGCACCCAGCACCCCGAGCACTGAGCACCCAGCACCCCGAGCACTGAGCACCCAGCACCCCGAGCACTGAGCACCCAGCACCCCGAGCACTGAGCACCCAGCACCCTGAGTACTGAGCACCCAGCACCCTGAGCACTGAGCACCCAGCACCCTGAGTACTGAGCACCCAACACCCCAAGCACTGAGCACCCTGAGTACTGAGCACCCAGCACCCCAAGCACTAAGCACCCTGAGTACTGAGCACCCAGCACCCTGAGTAATGAGCACCCAGCACCCCGAGCACTGAGCACCCAGCACCCTGAGTACTGAGCACCGAGCACCCTGAGTACTGAGCAGCCAGCACCCTGAGTACTGAGCACCCAGCATACTGAGCACCGAGCACCCAGCACCCTGAGTACTGAGCACCCAGCACCCTGAGCACTGAGCACCCAGCACCCCGAGCACTGAGCACCCAGCACCCCGAGCACTGAGCACCCTGCACCCCAAGCACTGAGTACCCAGCACCCCGAGCACCGAGCACCCTGAGTACTAAGCAACGAGCACCCTGAGCACTGAGCACCCAGCACCCTGAGCACTGAGCACCCAGCACCCTGAGTACTGAGCACCCAGCACCCCAAGCACTGAGCACACAGCACCCTGAGTACTGAGCACCCAGCACCCTGAGCACTGAGCACCGAGCACCCTGAGCACTGAGCACCCAGCACCCTGAGGACTGAGCACCCAGCACACTGAGCACTGAGCACCCACCACCCTGAGCACTGAGCGCCCTGAGTACTGAGCACCCTGAGTACTGAGCACTGAGCACCCTGAGTTCTGAGCACCCAGCACCCTGAATACTGAGCACCCAGCACTCTGAGCCCTGAGCACCCTGAGTACTGAGCACTGAGCACCCTGAGTACTGAGCACCCAGGACCCTGAGTACTGAGCACCCAGGACCCTGAGTACTGAGCACCCAGCACCCTGAGTACTGAGCACCCAGCACCCTGAGTACTGAGCATCCAGCACCCCGAGCACTGAGCACCCAGCACCCTGAGTACTGAGCACTGAGCACCCAGCACCCCGAGCACTGAGCACTCAGCTCCCTGTGTACTGAGCACTGAGTACCCAGCACCCCGAGCACTGAGCACCCAGCACCCTGAGCACTGAGCACCCTGAGTACTGAGCACCCAGCTCCCCGAGCACTGAGCACCCAGCACCCTGAGCACTGAGCACCCAGCACCCAGAGCACTGAGCACTGAGTACCCTGAGTACTGAGCACTGAGCACCCTGAGCACTGAGCACCGAGCACCCTGTGTACTGAGCACTGAGCACCCTGAGCACTGAGCACCCAGCACACTGAGTACTGAGCACCCAGCACCCTGAGCACTGAGGACCGAGCACCCCAAGTACTGAGCACCCAGGACCCTGAGCACTGAGCACCCAGCACCCCGAGCACTGAGCACCCAGCACCCTGAGTACTGAGCACCCAGCACCCTGAGTACTGAGCACCCAGCACCCTGAGTACTGAGCACCCAGCACCCTGAGTACTGAGCACCCAGCACCCTGAGTACTGACCACCGAGCACCCTGAGCACTTAGCACCCAGCAACCCAAGCACTGAGCACCCAGCACCCTGAGTACTGAGTACTGAGCACCCTGAGTACTGAGCACCCAGGACCCTGAGCACTGAGCACCCAGCAACCCGCGCACTGAGCACCCAGCACCCCAAGCACTAAGCACCCAGCACCCTGAGTACTGAGTACTGAGCACCCTGAGAACTGAGCACCCAGCACCCTGAGTACTGAGCACCGAGCACCCCGAGCACTGAGCACCCAGCACCCTGAGTACTGAGCACCCAGCACCAAGAGTACTGAGCAGCGAGCACCCCGAGCACTGAGCACCCAGCACCCTGAGTAATGAGCACCCAGCACCCCGAGTATTGAGCACACAGCACCATGAGTACTGAGCACCCATCACCCTGATTACTGAGCACCCAGCACCCTGAGCACTGAGCACAAAGCACGCTGAGTACTGAGCACCCTGAGTACTGAGCACCGAGGACCCTGAGCACTGAGCACCCAGCACCCCGAGCACTGAGCACCCAGCACCCCGCGTACTGAGCACCCAGCACCCTGAGTACTGAGCACCCAGCACCCTGAGTACTGAGCACGCAGCCCCCCGAGCACTGAGCACCCTGAATACTGAGCACCCAGCACTGAGCACCCAGCACAATGAGGACTGAGCACCCAGCACCCCGAGCACTGAGCACCCAGCACCCTGAGCACTGAGCACCCTGAGTACTGAGCACTGAGCACCCTGAGTACTGAGCACTGAGCACCCTGAGTACTGAGCACCCAGCACATTGAGTACTGAGCACCCAGCACCCTGAGCACTGAGCACCGTCCACCCTGAGCACTGAGCACCCAGCACCCTGAGCACTGAGCACCCAGCACCCAGAGCAGTGAGCACCCAGCACCCTGAGCCCTGAGAACCCTGAGTACTGAGCACTGAGCACCCTGAGTACTGAGCACTGAGCACCCTGAGTACTGAGCACCCAGCACCCTGAGGACTGAGCACCCAGCACCCTGAGCAATGAGCACCCTGAGTACTGAGCACCCAGCACCCTGAGCACTGAGCACCGAGCACCCCGAGCACTGAGCACCCAGCAACCGGAGTACTGAGCTCCCAGCACTCTGAGTACTAAGCACCAAGCACCCTGAGTACTGAGCACCCCGAGCACTGAGCACCCAGCACCCTGAGCACTGAGGACCCAGCACCCTGAGTACTGAGCACCCAGCACCCTGAGCACTGAGCACCCAGCACCCTGAGTACTGAGCACCCAGCACCCTGAGCACTGAGCACCCTGCACCCTGAGTACTGAGGATCCAGCACCCCGAGCACTGAGCACCCAGCACCCTGAGTACTGAGCACTGAGCACCCAGCACCCCGAGCACTGAGCACAAAGCACCCTGTGTACTGAGCACTGAGTACCCAGCACCCCGAGCACTGAGCACCCAGCACCCTGAGCACTGAGCACCCTGAGTACTGAGCACCCAGCACCCTGAGCACTGAGCCCCCAGCACCCCGAGCACTGAGCACCCAGCACCCAGAGCACTGTGCACTGAGCACCCTGAGTACTGAGCACTGAGCACCCTGAGCACTGAGCACCGAGCACCCTGAGTACTGAGCACTGAGCACCCTGAGCACTGAGCACCCTGCAACCTGAGTACTGAGCACCCAGCACCCTGAGCACTGAGGACCGAGCACCCTGAGTACTAAGCACCCAGCACCCTGAGTAGTGAGCACCCAGCACCCTGAGCACTGAGTACCCAGCACGCTGAGTACTGAGCACTGTGCACCCTGAGTACTGAGCACCGAGCACCATGAGCACTGAGCACCCAGCACGCTGAGTACTGAGCACTGAACACCCTGAGCACTGAGCACCCAGCACCCTGAGTACTGAGCACCGAGCACCCTGAGTACTGAGCACCCAGCACTCTGAGCACTGAGCACCCAGCACCCTGAGCACTGAGCACCCAGCACCCCGAGCACTGAGCACCCAGCACCCAGAGCACTGAGCACCCAGCACCCCGAGCACTGAGCCTGAGCACCCTGAGTACTGAGCACTGAGCACCCTGAGTACTGAGCACCGAGCACCATGAGTACTGAGCACCCAGCACCCCGAGCACTGAGCACCGAGCACCCTGAGTAGTGAGCACACAGCACCCTGAGCACTGAGCACACAGCACAACGAGTACTGAGCACCCAGCACCCTGATTACTGAGCACCATGCACCCCGAGCACTGAGCACCGAGCACACCGAGCACTGAGCACCCAGCACTCCGAGCACTGAGCACCCAGCACCCTGAGTACTAAGCACCCAGCACCCTAAGTACTGAGCACCCATCACCCTGAGTACTGAGCACCCAGCACCCTGAGTACTGAGCACCCAGCGTACTGAGCACCGAGCACCCCGAGCACTGAGCACCCAGCACCCTGAGCACTGAGCACCCAGCATCCTGAGTACTGAGCACCGAGCACCCTGTGTACTGAGCACCGAGCTCCCTGAGTACTTAGCCCCAGCACCCTGAGCACCGAGCACCCTGAGCACTGAGCACCCAGCACCCCGAGCACTGAGCACGCAGCACCCTGAGTACTGAGCACTGAGCACCCAGCACCCTGAGCACTGAGCACCCAACACCCTGAGTACTGAGCACTGAGCACCCAGCACCCCGAGCACTGAGCACCCAGCACCCTGAGCACTGAGCACCCAGCACCCGAGTACTGAGCACCCAGCACCCTGAGTACTGAGCACCCAGCTCCCTGAGTACTGAGCACCCAGCACCCAGAGTACTGAGCACCCAGCACCCTGAGTACTGAGCACCCAGCACAGTGAGCACTGAGCACCCAGCACCCCGAGCACTGAGGAACCAGCACCCTGAGCACTGAGCACCCAGCACCCTGAGTACTGAGCACCCAGCACACTGTGTACTGAGCACCCAGCACCCTGAGCACTGGTCACCCAGCACCCTGAGTACTGAGCACCGAGTACCCTGAGTACTGAGCACCCAGCACCCCGAGCACTGAGCACCCAGCACCCTGAGGACTGAGCAATGAGCACCCAGCACCCCGAGCACTGAGCACCCAGCACCCTGTGTACTGAGCACTGAGTACCCAGTACCCCGAGCACTGAGAACCAGCACCCTGAGCACTGAGCACCCAGCACCCTGAGTACTGAGCACCCAGCGCCCCGAGCACTGTGCACCCAGCACCCTGAGCACTGAGCACCGAGCACCCTGAGTACTGAGCACCCAGCACCCTGAGCACTGAGCAACCAGCACCCTGAGCACTGAGCACCCAGCACCCTGAGTACTGAGCACCCAGCACCCTGAGTACTAAGCACCGAGCACCCTGAGCACTGAGCACCCAGCACCCTGAGCACTGAGCAACCAGCACCCTGAGTACTGAGCACCCAGCACCCCGAGCACTGAGCACACAGCACCCGGAGAACTGAGCACCCAGCACCCTGAGCACTGAGCACCGAGCACCCTGAGCACTGAGCACCCATCACCCTGAGGACTGAGCACCCAGCACCCCGAGCACTGAGCACCCAGCAATCTGAGCACTGAGCACCCTGAGTACTGAGCACTGAGCACCCTGAGTACTGAGCACTGAGCACCCTGAGTACTGAGCACCCAGCACCCTGAGAACTGAGCACCCAGCACCCCGAGCACTGAGTACCCAGCACCCTGAGCACTGAGTACCCAGCACCCTGAGCACTGAGCACCCAGCACCCTGAGTACTGAGCACCCAGCACCCTGAGCACTGAGCACCCAGCACCCTGAGTACTGAGCATTGAGCACCCAGCACCCCGAGCACTGAGCACCCAGCACCCTGAGTTCTGAGCACTGAGCACCCAGCACCCCGAGCACTGAGCACCCAGCACTCTGAGCATTGAGCACCCAGCACCCGAGTACTGATCACCCAGCACCCTGAGGACTGAGCACCCAGCACCCTGAGCAATGAGCACCCTGAGTACTGAGCACCCAGCACCCTGAGCACTGAGCACCGAGCACCCCGAGCACTGAGCACCCAGCAACCGGAGTACTGAGCTCCCAGCACCCTGAGTACTAAGCACCAAGCACCCTGAGTACTGAGCACCCCGAGCACTGAGCACCCAGCACCCTGAGCACTGAGGACCCAGCACCCTGAGTACTGAGCACCCAGCACCCTGAGCACTGAGCACCCAGCACCCTGAGTACTGAGCACCCAGCACCCTGAGCACTGAGCACCCTGCACCCTGAGTACTGAGGATCCAGCACCCCGAGCACTGAGCACCCAGCACCCTGAGTACTGAGCACTGAGCACCCAGCACCCCGAGCACTGAGCACAAAGCACCCTGTGTACTGAGCACTGAGTACCCAGCACCCCGAGCACTGAGCACCCAGCACCCTGAGCACTGAGCCCCCAGCACCCCGAGCACTGAGCACCCAGCACCCAGAGCACTGTGCACTGAGCACCCTGAGTACTGAGCACTGAGCACCCTGAGCACTGAGCACCGAGCACCCTGAGTACTGAGCACTGAGCACCCTGAGCACTGAGCACCCTGCAACCTGAGTACTGAGCACCCAGCACCCTGAGCACTGAGGACCGAGCACCCTGAGTACTAAGCACCCAGCACCCTGAGTAGTGAGCACCCAGCACCCTGAGCACTGAGTACCCAGCACGCTGAGTACTGAGCACTGTGCACCCTGAGTACTGAGCACCGAGCACCATGAGCACTGAGCACCCAGCACGCTGAGTACTGAGCACTGAACACCCTGAGCACTGAGCACCCAGCACCCTGAGTACTGAGCACCGAGCACCCTGAGTACTGAGCACCCAGCACTCTGAGCACTGAGCACCCAGCACCCTGAGCACTGAGCACCCAGCACCCCGAGCACTGAGCACCCAGCACCCAGAGCACTGAGCACCCAGCACCCCGAGCACTGAGCCTGAGCACCCTGAGTACTGAGCACTGAGCACCCTGAGTACTGAGCACCGAGCACCATGAGTACTGAGCACCCAGCACCCCGAGCACTGAGCACCGAGCACCCTGAGTAGTGAGCACACAGCACCCTGAGCACTGAGCACACAGCACAACGAGTACTGAGCACCCAGCACCCTGATTACTGAGCACCATGCACCCCGAGCACTGAGCACCGAGCACACCGAGCACTGAGCACCCAGCACTCCGAGCACTGAGCACCCAGCACCCTGAGTACTAAGCACCCAGCACCCTAAGTACTGAGCACCCATCACCCTGAGTACTGAGCACCCAGCACCCTGAGTACTGAGCACCCAGCGTACTGAGCACCGAGCACCCCGAGCACTGAGCACCCAGCACCCTGAGCACTGAGCACCCAGCATCCTGAGTACTGAGCACCGAGCACCCTGTGTACTGAGCACCGAGCTCCCTGAGTACTTAGCCCCAGCACCCTGAGCACCGAGCACCCTGAGCACTGAGCACCCAGCACCCCGAGCACTGAGCACGCAGCACCCTGAGTACTGAGCACTGAGCACCCAGCACCCTGAGCACTGAGCACCCAGCACCCGAGTACTGAGCACCCAGCACCCTGAGTACTGAGCACCCAGCTCCCTGAGTACTGAGCACCCAGCACCCCGAGTACTGAGCACCCAGCACCCTGAGTACTGAGCACCCAGCACAGTGAGCACTGAGCACCCAGCACCCCGAGCACTGAGGAACCAGCACCCTGAGCACTGAGCACCCAGCACCCTGAGTACTGAGCACCCAGCACACTGTGTACTGAGCACCCAGCACCCTGAGCACTGGTCACCCAGCACCCTGAGTACTGAGCACTGAGTACCCTGAGTACTGAGCACCCAGCACCCCGAGCACTGAGCACCCAGCACCCTGAGGACTGAGCAATGAGCACCCAGCACCCCGAGCACTGAGCACCCAGCACCCTGTGTACTGAGCACTGAGTACCCAGTACCCCGAGCACTGAGAACCAGCACCCTGAGCACTGAGCACCCAGCACCCTGAGTACTGAGCACCCAGCGCCCCGAGCACTGTGCACCCAGCACCCTGAGCACTGAGCACCGAGCACCCTGAGTACTGAGCACCCAGCACCCTGAGCACTGAGCAACCAGCACCCTGAGCACTGAGCACCCAGCACCCTGAGTACTGAGCACCCAGCACCCTGAGTACTAAGCACCGAGCACCCTGAGCACTGAGCACCCAGCACCCTGAGCACTGAGCAACCAGCACAATGAGTACTGAGCACCCAGCACCCCGAGCACTGAGCACACAGCACCCGGAGAACTGAGCACCCAGCACCCTGAGCACTGAGCACCGAGCACCCTGAGCACTGAGCACCCATCACCCTGAGGACTGAGCACCCAGCACCCCGAGCACTGAGCACCCAGCAATCTGAGCACTGAGCACCCTGAGTACTGAGCACTGAGCACCCTGAGTACTGAGCACTGAGCACCCTGAGTACTGAGCACCCAGCACCCTGAGTACTGAGCACCCAGCACCCCGAGCACTGAGTACCCAGCACCCTGAGCACTGAGTACCCAGCACCCTGAGCACTGAGCACCCAGCCCCCTGAGTACTGAGCACCCAGCACCCTGAGCACTGAGCACCCAGCACCCTGAGTACTGAGCATTGAGCACCCAGCACCCCGAGCACTGAGCACCCAGCACCCTGAGTTCTGAGCACTGAGCACCCAGCACCCTGAGCACTGAGCACCCAGTACCCCGAGCACTGCGCACCCAGCACCCTGAGTACTGAGCACCCAGCACCCTGAGCACTGAGGACCGAGCACCCTGAGTACTAAGCACCCAGCACCCTGAGTACTGAGCACCCAGCACCCTGAGCACTGAGCACCCAGCACGCTGAGTACTGAGCACTGAGCACCCTGAGTAATGAGCACCGAGCACCCTGATCACTGAGCACCCAGCACGCTGAGTACTGAGCCCTGAGCACCCTGAGCACTGAGCACCCAGCACCCTGAGTACTGAGCACCGAGCACCCTGAGTACTGAGCACCCAGCACTCTGAGCACTGAGCACCCTGCACCCTGAGCACTGAGCCTGAGCACCCTGAGTACTGAGCACTGAGCACCCTGAGTACTGAGCACCGAGCACCCTGAGTACTGAGCACCCAGAACACCGAGCACTGAGCACCGAGCACCCTGAGCACTGAGCACCCAGCACCCTGAGTACTAAGCACCCAGGACCCTGAGTACTGAGCACCCAGCACCCTGAGTACTGAGCACCCATCACCCTGAGTACTGAGCACCCAGCGTACTGAGCACCGAGCACCCCGAGCACTGAGCACCCAGCACCCTGAGTACTGAGCACCCAGCACCCTGAGCACTGAGCACCCAGCACCCTGAGTACTGAGCACCGAGCACCCTGAGTACTGATCACCCAGCACCCTGAGTACTGAGCACCCAGCACCCTGAGTACTGAGCACCCAGCGTACTGAGCACCGAGCACCCAGCAGCCTGAGTACTGAGCACCCAGCACCCTGAGCACTGAGCACCCAGCACCCTGAGTACTGAGCACTGAGCACCCCGAGTACTGAGCACCGAGCACACCGAGCACTGAGCACCCAGCACCCCGAGCACAGAGCATCCTGTGTACTGAGCACCCAGCACCCTGAGCACTGAGCACCCAGCACCCTGAGCACTGAGCACCCAGCACCCTGAGCACTGAGCACCCAGCACCCTGAGTACTGAGCACCCAGCACCCTGGGCACTGAGCAACCTTAGTACTGAGCACTGAGCACCCTGAGTACTGAGCACTGAGCACCCTGAATACTGAGCACCCAGCACCCTGAGTACTGAGCACCCAGCACCCTGAGCAATGATCACCCTGAGTACTGAGTACCCAGCACCTTGAACACTGAGCACCGAGCACCCTGAGCACTGAGCAACCAGCACCCGGAGAACTGAGCACCCAGCACCCTGAGTACTAAGCACCGAGCACCCTGAGTACTGAGCACTGAGCACCCCGAGCACTGAGCACCCAGAACCCCGAGCACCGAGCACCCTGAGTACTGAGCACCCAGCACCCTGAGCACTGAACACACAGCACCCTGAGTACTGAGCACTGAGCACCCCGAGTACTGAGCACCGAGCACACCGAGCACTGAGCACCCAGCACCCCGAGCACAGAGCATCCTGTGTACTGAGCACCCAGCACCCTGAGCACTGAGCACCCAGCACCCTGAGCACTGAGCACCCAGCACCCTGAGCACTGAGCACCCAGCACCCTGAGTACTGAGCACCCAGCACCCTGGGCACTGAGCAACCTTAGTACTGAGCACTGAGCACCCTGAGTACTGAGCACTGAGCACCCAGAACCCCGAGCACCCAGCACCCTGAGTACTGAGCACCCAGCACCCTGAGCACTGAACACACAGCACCCTGAGTACTGAGCACCAAGTACCCTGAGTACTGAGCATCCAGCACCCCGAGCACTGAGCACCCAGCACCCTGAGTACTGAGCACTGAGCACACAGCACCCCGAGCACTGAGCACCCAGCACTCTGAGTACTGAGCACCGAGCACACTGAGCACTGAGCACCCAGCACCCCGAGCACTGAGCACCCAGCACCCTGAGTACTGAGCACCCAGCACCCTGAGTACTGAGCACCCAGCACCCCGAGCACTGAGTACCCAGCACCCTGAGCACTGAGCACCCAGCACCCTGAGCACTGAGCACCCAGCACCCTGAGCACTGAGCACCCAGCACCCTGAGTACTGAGCACTGAGCACCCAGCACCCCGAGCACTGAGCACCCAGCACCCTGAGTACTGAGCACTGAGCACCCAGCACACCGAGCACTGAGCACCCAGCACCCTGAGCACTGAGCACCCAGCACCTGAGTCCTGAGCACCCAGCACCCTGAGTACTGAGCACCCAGCTCCCTGAGTACTGAGCACCCAGCACCCCGAGTACTGAGCACCCAGCATCCTGAGTACTGAGCACCCAGCTCCCCGAGCACTAAGCACACAGCACCCAGAGCACTGAGGACCCAGCACCCTGATCACTGAGCACCCAGCACCCTGAGCACTGATCACCCAGCACCCTGAGTACTGAGCACCAAGTACCCTGAGTACTGAGCATCCAGCACCCCGAGCACTGAGCACCCAGCACCCTGAGTACTGAGCACTGAGCACACAGCACCCCGAGCACTGAGCACCCAGCAACCTGTGTACTGAGCACTGAGTACCCAGTACCCCGAGCACTGCGACCCAGCACCCTGAGCACTGAGCACCCAGCACCCCGAGTACTGAGCACCCAGCACCCCGAGCACTGAGCACCCAGCACCCTGAGCACTGAGCACCCAGCACCCCGAGCAATGAGCACCCAGCACCCTGAGTACTGAGCACCCAGCACCCCGAGTACTGAGCACCCAGCAACCTGAGCACTGAGCACCCAGCACCCCCAGCAATGAGCACCCAGCACCCTGAGTACTGAGCACCCAGCACCCCGAGTACTGAGCACCCAGCAACCTGAGAACCGAGCAGCCAGCACCCCCAGCAATGAGCACCCAGCATCCTGAGTACTGAGCACCCAGCACCCCCAGCAATGAGCACCCAGCACCCTGAGTACTGAGCACCCAGCACCCCGAGTACTGAGAACCCAGCAACCTGAGAACCGAGCAGCCAGCACCCCGAGCGCTGAGCACCCAGCACCCTGAGCACTTAGCACCCAGCACCCTGAGTACTGAGCACTGAGCACCCCGAGTACTGAGCACCCAGCACCCCGAGCACTGAGCACCCAGCACCCTGAGTACTGAGCACCCAGCACCCTGAGTACTGAGCACCCAGCACCCTGAGCACTGAGCACCCAGCACCCTGAGTATTAAGCACCCAACACCCCAAGCACTGAGCACCCTGAGTACTGAGCACCCAGCACCCCAAGCACTGAGCACCCCGAGCACTGAGCAGCCAGCACCCTGAGTACTGAGCACCGATCACCCTGAGTACTGAGCAGCCAGCACCCTGAGTACTGAGCACCCAGCATACTGAGCACCGAGCACCCAGCACCCTGAGTACTGAGCACACAGCACCCTGAGCACTGAGCACCCAGCACCCTGAGTACTGAGCACCGAGCACCCTGAGTACTGAGCACCCAGCACCCCGAGCACTGAGCACCCAGCACCCTGAGCACTGAGCACCCAGCATACTGCGTACTGAGCACCCAGCACCCTGAGTACTGAGCACCCAGCACCCTGAGCACTGAGCACCCAGCACCCTGAGTACTGAGCATCCAGCACCCCGAGCACTGAGCACCCAGCACCCTGAGTACTGAGCACTGAGCACCCAGCACCCCGAGCACTGAGCACCCAGCACCCTGTGTACTGAGCACTGAGTACCCAGCACCCCGAGCACTGAGCACCCAGCCCCCTGAGCACTGAGCACCCTGAGTACTGAGCACCCAGCACCCTGAGCACTGAGCACCCAGCACGCCGAGCACTGAGCACCCAGCACCCAGAGCACTGAGCACTGAGCACCCTGAGTACTGAGCACTGAGCACCCTGAGCACTGAGCACCGAGCACCCTGAGTACTGAGCACTGAGCACCCAACACCCCAAGCACTGAGCACCCTGAGCACTGAGCGCCCAGCACCCCAAGCACTGAGCACCCTGAGTACTGAGCACCCAGCACCCTGAGTACTGAGCACTGAGCACCCCGAGTACTGAGCACCCAGCACCCTGAGCACTGAGCACCCAGCACCCTGAGTACTGAGCACCCAGCACCCTGAGCACTGAGCACCCAGCACGCCGAGCACTGAGCACCCAGCACCCAGAGCACTGAGCACTGAGCACCCTGAGTACTGAGCACTGAGCACCCTGAGCACTGAGCACCGAGCACCCTGAGTACTGAGCACTGAGCATCCAGCACCCCAAGCACTGAGCACCCTGAGCACTGAGCACCCAGCACCCTGAGTACTGATCACCGAGCACCCTGAGTACTGAGCACCCAGCACCCTGAGTACTGAGCACTGAGCACCCCGAGTACTGAGCACCCAGCACCCTGAGCACTGAGCACCCAGCACCCTGAGTACTGAGCACCCAGCACGCTGAGTACTGAGCACCCAGCACCCCGAACACTGAGCACCCAGCACCCTGAGTACTGAGCACTGAGCACCCAGCACCCCGAGCACTGAGCACCAAGCACCCTGTGTACTGAGCACTGAGTACCCAGCACCCCGAGCACTGAGCACCCAGCACCCTGAGCACTGAGCACCCTGAGTACTGAGCACCCAGCACCCTGAGCACTGAGCACCCAGCACCCCGAGCACTGAGCACCTAGCACCCAGAGCAATGAGCACTGAGCACCCTGAGTACTGAGCACTGAGCACCCTGAGCACTGAGCACCGAGTACCCTGAGTACTGAGCACTGAGCACCCTGAGCACTGAGCACCCTGAACCCTGAGTACTGAGCACCCAGCACCCTGAGCACTGAGGACCGAGCACCCTGAGTACTAAGCACCCAGCACCCTGAGTACTGAGCACCCAGCACCCTGAGCACTGAGCACCCAGCACGCTGAGTACTGAGCACTGAGCACCCTGAGTAATGAGCACCGAGCACCCTGATAACTGAGCACCCAGCACGCTGAGTACTGAGCACTGAGCACCCTGAGCACTGAGCACCCAGCACCCTGAGTACTGAGCACCGAGCACCCTGAGTACTGAGCACCCAGCACTCTGAGCACTGAGCACCCAGCACCCTGAGCACTGAGACACCCAGCACCCCGAGCACTGAGCACAAAGCACCCCGAGCACTGAGCACCCTGCACCCTGAGCACTGAGCCTGAGCACCCTGAGTACTGAGCACTGAGCACCCTGAGTACTGAGCACCGAGCACCCTGAGTACTGAGCACCCAGAACCCCGAGCACTGAGCACCGAGCACCCTGAGCACTGAGCACCCAGCACCCTGAGTACTAAGCACCCAGGACCCTGAGTACTGAGCACCCAGCACCCTGAGTACTGAGCACCCATCACCCTGAGTACTGAGCACCCAGCGTACTGAGCACCGAGCACCCCGAGCACTGAGCACCCAGCACCCTGAGTACTGAGCACCCAGCACCCTGAGCACTGAGCACCCAGCACCCTGAGTACTGAGCACCGAGCACCCTCAGTACTGATCACCCAGCACCCTGAGTACTGAGCACCCAGCACCCTGAGTACTGAGCAACCAGCGTACTGAGCACCGAGCACCCAGCACCCTGAGTACTGAGAACCCAGCACCCTGAGCACTGAGCACCCAGCACCCTGAGTACTGAGCACTGAGCACCCCGAGTACTGAGCACCGAGCACACCGAGCACTGAGCACCCAGCACCCCGAGCACAGAGCATCCTGTGTACTGAGCACCCAGCACCCTGAGCACTGAGCACCCAGCACCCTGAGCACTGAGCACCCAGCACCCTGAGCACTGAGCACCCAGCACCCTGAGTACTGAGCACCCAGCACCCTGGGCACTGAGCAACCTTAGTACTGAGCACTGAGCACCCTGAGTACTGAGCACTGAGCACCCTGAATACTGAGCACCCAGCACCCTGAGTACTGAGCACCCAGCACCCTGAGCAATGATCACCCTGAGTACTGAGCACCCAGCACATTGAACACTGAGCACCGAGCACCCTGAGCACTGAGCAACCAGCACCCGGAGTACTGAGCACCCAGCACCCTGAGTACTAAGCACCGAGCACCCTGAGTACTGAGCACTGAGCACCCCGAGCACTGAGCACCCAGAACCCCGAGCACCGAGCACCCTGAGTACTGAGCACCCAGCACCCTGAGCACTGAACACACAGCACCCTGAGTACAGAAAACCCCGAGCACTGAGCACCCAGCACTCTGAGTACTGAGCACCGAGCACACTGAGCACTGAGCACCCAGCACCCCGAGCACTGAGCACCCAGCACCCTGAGTACTGAGCACCCAGCACCCTGAGTACTGAGCACCCAGCACCCCGAGCACTGAGTACCCAGCACCCTGAGCACTGAGCACCCAGCACCCTGAGCACTGAGCACCCAGCACCCTGAGCACTGAGCACCCAGCACCCTGAGTACTGAGCACTGAGCACCCAGCACCCCGAGCACTGAGCACCCAGCACCCTGAGTACTGAGCACCCAGCACCCAGCACACCGAGCACTGAGCACCCAGCACCCTGAGCACTGAGCACCCAGCACCTGAGTCCTGAGCACCCAGCACCCTGAGTACTGAGCACCCAGCTCCCTGAGTACTGAGCACCCAGCACCCCGAGTACTGAGCACCCAGCATCCTGAGTACTGAGCACCCAGCTCCCCGAGCACTAAGCACACAGCACCCAGAGCACTGAGGACCCAGCACCCTGATCACTGAGCACCCAGCACCCTGAGTACTGAGCACCGAGCACCCTGAGTACTGAGCACCCAGCACCCTGAGCACTGATCACCCAGCACCCTGAGTACTGAGCACCAAGTACCCTGAGTACTGAGCACCCAGCACCCCGAGCACTGAGCACCCAGCACCCTGAGTACTGAGCACTGAGCACACAGCACCCCGAGCACTGAGCACCCAGCACCCTGTGTACTGAGCACTGAGTACCCAGTACCCCGAGCACTGCGACCCAGCACCCTGAGCACTGAGCACCCAGCACCCCGAGTACTGAGCACCCAGCACCCCGAGCACTGAGCACCCAGCACCCTGAGCACTGAGCACCCAGCACCCCGAGCAATGAGCACCCAGCACCCTGAGTACTGAGCACCCAGCACCCCGAGTACTGAGCACCCAGCAACCTGAGAACCGAGCAGCCAGCACCCCCAGCAATGAGCACCCAGCATCCTGAGTACTGAGCACCCAGCACCCCCAGCAATGAGCACCCAGCACCCTGAGTACTGAGCACCCAGCACCCCGAGTACTGAGAACCCAGCAACCTGAGAACCGAGCAGCCAGCACACCGAGCGCTGAGCACCCAGCACCCTGAGCACTGAGCACCCAGCACCCTGAGTACTGAGCACTGAGCACCCCGAGAACTGAGCACCCAGCACCCCGAGCACTGAGCACCCAGCACCCTGAGTACTGAGCACCCAGCACCCTGAGTACTGAGCACCCAGCACCCTGAGCACTGAGCACCCAGCACCCTGAGTACTGAGCACTGAGCACCCCGATTACTGAGCACCCAGCACCCTGAGCGCTGAGCACCCAGCACCTTGAGCACTGAGCACCCAGCACCATGAGTACTGAGCACCGAGCACCCTGAGCACCGAGCACCCAGCACCCTGAGTACTGAGCACCCAGCACCCTGAGCACTGAGCACCCAGCACCCTGAGTACTGAGCACCGAGCACCCTGAGTACTGAGCACCCAGCACCTCGAGCACTGAGCACCCAGCACCCTGAGCACTGAGCACCCAGCATACTGAGTACTGAGCACCCAGAACCCTGAGTACTGAGCACCCAGCACCCTGAGCACTGAGCACCCAGCACCCTGAGTACTGAGCATCCAGCACCCCGAGCACTAAGCACCCAGCACCCTGAGTACTGAGCACTGAGCACCCAGCACCCCGAGCACTGTGCACCAAGCACCCTGTGTACTGAGCACTGAGTACCCAGCACCCCGAGCACTGAGCACCCAGCACCCTGAGCACTGAGCACCCTGAGTACTGAGCACCCAGCACCCTGAGCACTGAGCACCCAGCACCCCGAGCACTGAGCACCCAGCACCCAGAGCAATGAGCACTGAGCACCCTGAGTACTGAGCACTGAGCACCCTGAGCACTGAGCACCCTGCACCCTGAGTACTGAGCACCCAGCACCCTGAGCACTGAGGACCGAGCACCCTGAGTACTAAGCACCCAGCACCCTGAGTACTGAGCACCCAGCACCCTGAGCACTGAGCACCCAGCACGCTGAGTACTGAGCACTGAGCACCCTGAGTAATGAGCACCGAGCACCCTGATCACTGAGCACCCAGCACGCTGAGTACTGAGCACTGAGCACCCTGAGCACTGAGCACCCAGCACCCTGAGTACTGAGCACCGAGCACCCTGAGTACTGAGCACCCAGCACTCTGAGCACTGAGCACCCAGCACCCTGAGCACTGAGACACCCAGCACCCCGAGCACTGAGCACAAAGCACCCCGAGCACTGAGCACCCTGCACCCTGAGCACTGAGCCTGAGCACCCTGAGTACTGAGCACTGAGCACCCTGAGTACTGAGCACCGAGCACCCTGAGTACTGAGCACCCAGAACCCCGAGCACTGAGCACCGAGCACCCTGAGCACCGAGCACCCAGCACCCTGAGTACTGAGCACCCAGCACCCTGAGCACTGAGCACCCAGCACCCTGAGTACTGAGCACCGAGCACCCTGAGTACTGAGCACCCAGCACCTCGAGCACTGAGCACCCAGCACCCTGAGCACTGAGCACCCAGCATACTGAGTACTGAGCACCCAGAACCCTGAGTACTGAGCACCCAGCACCCTGAGCACTGAGCACCCAGCACCCTGAGTACTGAGCATCCAGCACCCCGAGAACTAAGCACCCAGCACCCTGAGTACTGAGCACTGAGCACCCAGCACCCCGAGCACTGAGCACCAAGCACCCTGTGTACTGAGCACTGAGTACCCAGCACCCCGAGCACTGAGCACCCAGCACCCTGAGCACTGAGCACCCTGAGTACTGAGCACCCAGCACCCTGAGCACTGAGCACCCAGCACCCCGAGCACTGAGCACCCAGCACCCAGAGCAATGAGCACTGAGCACCCTGAGTACTGAGCACTGAGCACCCTGAGCACTGAGCACCGAGCACCCTGAGTACTGAGCACTGAGCACCCTGAGCACTGAGCACCCTGCACCCTGAGTACTGAGCACCCAGCACCCTGAGCACTGAGGACCGAGCACCCTGAGTACTAAGCACCCAGCACCCTGAGTACTGAGCACCCAGCACCCTGAGCACTGAGCACCCAGCACGCTGAGTACTGAGCACTGAGCACCCTGAGTAATGAGCACCGAGCACCCTGATCACTGAGCACCCAGCACGCTGAGTACTGAGCACTGAGCACCCTGAGCACTGAGCACCCAGCACCCTGAGTACTGAGCACCGAGCACCCTGAGTACTGAGCACCCAGCACTCTGAGCACTGAGCACCCAGCACCCTGAGCACTGAGACACCCAGCACCCCGAGCACTGAGCACAAAGCACCCCGAGCACTGAGCACCCTGCACCCTGAGCACTGAGCCTGAGCACCCTGAGTACTGAGCACTGAGCACCCTGAGTACTGAGCACCGAGCACCCTGAGTACTGAGCACCCAGAACCCCGAGCACTGAGCACCGAGCACCCTGAGCACTGAGCACCCAGCACCCTGAGTACTAAGCACCCAGGACCCTGAGTACTGAGCACCCAGCACCCTGAGTACTGAGCACCCATCACCCTGAGTACTGAGCACCCAGCGTACTGAGCACCGAGCACCCCGAGCACTGAGCACCCAGCACCCTGAGTACTGAGCACCCAGCACCCTGAGCACTGAGCACCCAGCACCCTGAGTACTGAGCACCGAGCACCCTGAGTACTGATCACCCAGCACCCTGAGTACTGAGCACCCAGCACCCTGAGTACTGAGCACCCAGCGTACTGAGCACCGAGCACCCAGCACCCTGAGCACTGAGCACCCAGCACCCTGAGTACTGAGCACTGAGCACCCCGAGTACTGAGCACCGAGCACACCGAGCACTGAGCACCCAGCACCCTGAGCACAGAGCATCCTGTGTACTGAGCACCCAGCACCCTGAGCACTGAGCACCCAGCACCCTGAGCACTGAGCACCCAGCACCCTGAGCACTGAGCACCCAGCACCCTGAGTACTGAGCACCCAGCACCCTGGGCACTGAGCAACCTTAGTACTGAGCACTGAGCACCCTGAGTACTGAGCACTGAGCACCCTGAATACTGAGCACCCAGCACCCTGAGTACTGAGCACCCAGCACCCTGAGCAATGATCACCCTGAGTACTGAGCACCCAGCACCTTGAACACTGAGCACCGAGCACCCTGAGCACTGAGCACCCTGAGTACTGAGCACCCAGCACCCTGAGCACTGAGCACCCAGCACCCCGAGCACTGAGCACCCAGCACCCAGAGCACTGAGCACTGAGCACCCTGAGTACTGAGCACTGAGCACCCTGAGCACTGAGCACCGAGCACCCTGAGTACTGAGCACTGAGCACCCAACACCCCAAGCACTGAGCACCCTGAGCACTGAGCGCCCAGCACCCCAAGCACTGAGCACCCTGAGTACTGAGCACCCAGCACCCTGAGTACTGAGCACTGAGCACCCCGAGTACTGAGCACCCAGCACCCTGAGCACTGAGCACCCAGCACCCTGAGTACTGAGCACCCAGCACCCCGAGTACTGAGCACCCAGCAACCTGAGAACCGAGCAGCCAGCACCCCCAGCAATGAGCACCCAGCATCCTGAGTACTGAGCACCCAGCACCCCCAGCAATGAGCACCCAGCACCCTGAGTACTGAGCACCCAGCACCCCGAGTACTGAGAACCCAGCAACCTGAGAACCGAGCAGCCAGCACACCGAGCGCTGAGCACCCAGCACCCTGAGCACTGAGCACCCAGCACCCTGAGTACTGAGCACTGAGCACCCCGAGTACTGAGCACCCAGCACCCCGAGCACTGAGCACCCAGCACCCTGAGTACTGAGCACCCAGCACCCTGAGTACTGAGCACCCAGCACCCTGAGCACTGAGCACCCAGCACCCTGAGTACTGAGCACTGAGCACCCCGATTACTGAGCACCCAGCACCCTGAGCGCTGAGCACCCAGCACCTTGAGCACTGAGCACCCAGCACCATGAGTACTGAGCACCGAGCACCCTGAGCACCGAGCACCCAGCACCCTGAGTACTGAGCACCCAGCACCCTGAGCACTGAGCACCCAGCACCCTGAGTACTGAGCACCGAGCACCCTGAGTACTGAGCACCCAGCACCTCGAGCACTGAGCACCCAGCACCCTGAGCACTGAGCACCCAGCATACTGAGTACTGAGCACCCAGAACCCTGAGTACTGAGCACCCAGCACCCTGAGCACTGAGCACCCAGCACCCTGAGTACTGAGCATCCAGCACCCCGAGAACTAAGCACCCAGCACCCTGAGTACTGAGCACTGAGCACCCAGCACCCCGAGCACTGAGCACCAACCACCCTGTGTACTGAGCACTGAGTACCCAGCACCCCGAGCACTGAGCACCCAGCACCCTGAGCACTGAGCACCCTGAGTACTGAGCACCCAGCACCCTGAGCACTGAGCACCCAGCACCCCGAGCACTGAGCACCCAGCACCCAGAGCAATGAGCACTGAGCACCCTGAGTACTGAGCACTGAGCACCCTGAGCACTGAGCACCGAGCACCCTGAGTACTGAGCACTGAGCACCCTGAGCACTGAGCACCCTGCACCCTGAGTACTGAGCACCCAGCACCCTGAGCACTGAGGACCGAGCACCCTGAGTACTAAGCACCCAGCACCCTGAGTACTGAGCACCCAGCACCCTGAGCACTGAGCACCCAGCACGCTGAGTACTGAGCACTGAGCACCCTGAGTAATGAGCACCGAGCACCCTGATCACTGAGCACCCAGCACGCTGAGTACTGAGCACTGAGCACCCTGAGCACTGAGCACCCAGCACCCTGAGTACTGAGCACCGAGCACCCTGAGTACTGAGCACCCAGCACTCTGAGCACTGAGCACCCAGCACCCTGAGCACTGAGACACCCAGCACCCCGAGCACTGAGCACAAAGCACCCCGAGCACTGAGCACCCTGCACCCTGAGCACTGAGCCTGAGCACCCTGAGTACTGAGCACTGAGCACCCTGAGTACTGAGCACCGAGCACCCTGAGTACTGAGCACCCAGAACCCCGAGCACTGAGCACCGAGCACCCTGAGCACTGAGCACCCAGCACCCTGAGTACTAAGCACCCAGGACCCTGAGTACTGAGCACCCAGCACCCTGAGTACTGAGCACCCATCACCCTGAGTACTGAGCACCCAGCGTACTGAGCACCGAGCACCCCGAGCACTGAGCACCCAGCACCCTGAGTACTGAGCACCCAGCACCCTGAGCACTGAGCACCCAGCACCCTGAGTACTGAGCACCGAGCACCCTGAGTACTGATCACCCAGCACCCTGAGTACTGAGCACCCAGCACCCTGAGTACTGAGCACCCAGCGTACTGAGCACCGAGCACCCAGCACCCTGAGCACTGAGCACCCAGCACCCTGAGTACTGAGCACTGAGCACCCCGAGTACTGAGCACCGAGCACACCGAGCACTGAGCACCCAGCACCCTGAGCACAGAGCATCCTGTGTACTGAGCACCCAGCACCCTGAGCACTGAGCACCCAGCACCCTGAGCACTGAGCACCCAGCACCCTGAGCACTGAGCACCCAGCACCCTGAGTACTGAGCACCCAGCACCCTGGGCACTGAGCAACCTTAGTACTGAGCACTGAGCACCCTGAGTACTGAGCACTGAGCACCCTGAATACTGAGCACCCAGCACCCTGAGTACTGAGCACCCAGCACCCTGAGCAATGATCACCCTGAGTACTGAGCACCCAGCACCTTGAACACTGAGCACCGAGCACCCTGAGCACTGAGCACCCTGAGTACTGAGCACCCAGCACCCTGAGCACTGAGCACCCAGCACCCCGAGCACTGAGCACCCAGCACCCAGAGCACTGAGCACTGAGCACCCTGAGTACTGAGCACTGAGCACCCTGAACACTGAGCACCGAGCACCCTGAGTACTGAGCACTGAGCACCCAACACCCCAAGCACTGAGCACCCTGAGCACTGAGCGCCCAGCACCCCAAGCACTGAGCACCCTGAGTACTGAGCACCCAGCACCCTGAGTACTGAGCACTGAGCACCCCGAGTACTGAGCACCCAGCACCCTGAGCACTGAGCACCCAGCACCCTGAGTACTGAGCACCCAGCACCCTGAGCACTGAGCACCCAGCACGCCGAGCACTGAGCACCCAGCACCCAGAGCACTGAGCACTGAGCACCCTGAGTACTGAGCACTGAGCACCCTGAGCACTGAGCACCGAGCACCCTGAGTACTGAGCACTGAGCACCCAGCACCCCAAGCACTGAGCACCCTGAGCACTGAGCACCCAGCACCCTGAGTACTGATCACCGAGCACCCTGAGTACTGAGCACCCAGCACCCTGAGTACTGAGCACTGAGCACCCCGAGTACTGAGCACCCAGCACCCTGAGCACTGAGCACCCAGCACCCTGAGTACTGAGCACCCAGCACGCTGAGTACTGAGCACCCAGCACCCCGAGCACTGAGCACCCAGCACCCTGAGTACTGAGCACTGAGCACCCAGCACCCCGAGCACTGAGCACCAAGCACCCTGTGTACTGAGCACTGAGTACCCAGCACCCCGAGCACTGAGCACCCAGCACCCTGAGCACTGAGCACCCTGAGTACTGAGCACCCAGCACCCTGAGCACTGAGCACCCAGCACCCCGAGCACTGAGCACCCAGCACCCAGAGCAATGAGCACTGAGCACCCTGAGTACTGAGCACTGAGCACCCTGAGCACTGAGCACCGAGCACCCTGAGTACTGAGCACTGAGCACCCTGAGCACTGAGCACCCTGAACCCTGAGTACTGAGCACCCAGCACCCTGAGCACTGAGGACCGAGCACCCTGAGTACTAAGCACCCAGCACCCTGAGTACTGAGCACCCAGCACCCTGAGCACTGAGCACCCAGCACGCTGAGTACTGAGCACTGAGCACCCTGAGTAATGAGCACCGAACACCCTGATCACTGAGCACCCAGCACGCTGAGTACTGAGCACTGAGCACCCTGAGCACTGAGCACCCAGCACCCTGAGTACTGAGCACCGAGCACCCTGAGTACTGAGCACCCAGCACTCTGAGCACTGAGCACCCAGCACCTTGAGCACTGAGACACCCAGCACCCCGAGCACTGAGCACAAAGCACCCCGAGCACTGAGCACCCTGCACCCTGAGCACTGAGCCTGAGCACCCTGAGTACTGAGCACTGAGCACCCTGAGTACTGAGCACCGAGCACCCTGAGTACTGAGCACCCAGAACCCTGAGCACTGAGCACCGTGCACCCTGAGCACTGAGCACCCAGCACCCTGAGTACTAAGCACCCAGGACCCTGAGTACTGAGCACCCAGCACCCTGAGTACTGAGCACCCATCACCCTGAGTACTGAGCACCCAGCGTACTGAGCACCGAGCACCCTGAGCACTGAGCACCCAGCACCCTGAGTACTGAGCACCCAGCACCCTGAGCACTGAGCACCCAGCACCCTGAGTACTGAGCACCGAGCACCCTCAGTACTGATCACCCAGCACCCTGAGTACTGAGCACCCAGCACCCTGAGTACTGAGCACCCAGCGTACTGAGCACCGAGAACCCAGCACCCTGAGTACTGAGCACCCAGCACCCTGAGCACTGAGCACCCAGCACCCTGAGTACTGAGCACTGAGCACCCCGAGTACTGAGCACCGAGCACACCGAGCACTGAGCACCCAGCACCCCGAGCACTGAGCATCCTGTGTACTGAGCACCCAGCACCCTGAGCACTGAGCACCCAGCACCCTGAGCACTGAGCACCCAGCACCCTGAGCACTGAGCACCCAGCACCCTGAGTACTGAGCACCCAGCACCCTGGGCACTGAGCAACCTTAGTACTGAGCACTGAGCACCCTGAGTACTGAGCACTGAGCACCCTGAATACTGAGCACCCAGCACCCTGAGTACTGAGAACCCAGCACCCTGAGCAATGATCACCCTGAGTACTGAGCACCCAGCACCTTGAACACTGAGCACCGAGCACCCTGAGCACTGAGCAACCAGCACCCGGAGTACTGAGCACCCAGCACCCTGAGTACTAAGCACCGAGCACCCTGAGTACTGAGCACTGAGCACCCCGAGCACTGAGCACCCAGAACCCCGAGCACCGAGCACCCTGAGTACTGAGCACCCAGCACCCTGAGCACTGAACACACAGCACCCTGAGTACAGAAAACCCCGAGCACTGAGCACCCAGCACTCTGAGTACTGAGCACCGAGCACACTGAGCACTGAGCACCCAGCACCCCGAGCACTGAGCACCCAGCACCCTGAGTACTGAGCACCCAGCACCCTGAGTACTGAGCACCCAGCACCCCGAGCACTGAGTACCCAGCACCCTGAGCACTGAGCACCCAGCACCCTGAGCACTGAGCACCCAGCACCCTGAGCACTGAGCACCCAGCACCCTGAGTACTGAGCACTGAGCACCCAGCACCCCGAGCACTGAGCACCCAGCACCCTGAGTACTGAGCACCCAGCACCCAGCACACCGAGCACTGAGCACCCAGCACCCTGAGCACTGAGCACCCAGCACCTGAGTCCTGAGCACCCAGCACCCTGAGTACTGAGCACCCAGCTCCCTGAGTACTGAGCACCCAGCACCCCGAGTACTGAGCACCCAGCATCCTGAGTACTGAGCACCCAGCTCCCCGAGCACTAAGCACACAGCACCCAGAGCACTGAGGACCCAGCACCCTGATCACTGAGCACCCAGCACCCTGAGTACTGAGCACCGAGCACCCTGAGTACTGAGCACCCAGCACCCTGAGCACTGATCACCCAGCACCCTGAGTACTGAGCACCAAGTACCCTGAGTACTGAGCACCCAGCACCCCGAGCACTGAGCACCCAGCACCCTGAGTACTGAGCACTGAGCACACAGCACCCCGAGCACTGAGCACCCAGCACCCTGTGTACTGAGCACTGAGTACCCAGTACCCCGAGCACTGCGACCCAGCACCCTGAGCACTGAGCACCCAGCACCCCGAGTACTGAGCACCCAGCACCCCGAGCACTGAGCACCCAGCACCCTGAGCACTGAGCACCCAGCACCCCGAGCAATGAGCACCCAGCACCCTGAGTACTGAGCACCCAGCACCCCGAGTACTGAGCACCCAGCAACCTGAGAACCGAGCAGCCAGCACCCCCAGCAATGAGCACCCAGCATCCTGAGTACTGAGCACCCAGCACCCCCAGCAATGAGCACCCAGCACCCTGAGTACTGAGCACCCAGCACCCCGAGTACTGAGAACCCAGCAACCTGAGAACCGAGCAGCCAGCACCCCGAGCGCTGAGCACCCAGCACCCTGAGCACTGAGCACCCAGCACCCTGAGTACTGAGCACTGAGCACCCCGAGTACTGAGCACCCAGCACCCCGAGCACTGAGCACCCAGCACCCTGAGTACTGAGCACCCAGCACCCTGAGTACTGAGCACCCAGCACCCTGAGCACTGAGCACCCAGCACCCTGAGTACTGAGAACTGAGCACCCCGATTACTGAGCACCCAGCACCCTGAGCGCTGAGCACCCAGCACCTTGAGCACTGAGCACCCAGCACCATGAGTACTGAGCACCGAGCACCCTGAGCACCGAGCACCCAGCACCCTGAGTACTGAGCACCCAGCACCCTGAGCACTGAGCACCCAGCACCCTGAGTACTGAGCACCGAGCACCCTGAGTACTGAGCACCCAGCACCTCGAGCACTGAGCACCCAGCACCCTGAGCACTGAGCACCCAGCATACTGAGTACTGAGCACCCAGAACCCTGAGTACTGAGCACCCAGCACCCTGAGCACTGAGCACCCAGCACCCTGAGTACTGAGCATCCAGCACCCCGAGCACTAAGCACCCAGCACCCTGAGTACTGAGCACTGAGCACCCAGCACCCCGAGCACTGAGCACCAAGCACCCTGTGTACTGAGCACTGAGTACCCAGCACCCCGAGCACTGAGCACCCAGCACCCTGAGCACTGAGCACCCTGAGTACTGAGCACCCAGCACCCTGAGCACTGAGCACCCAGCACCCCGAGCACTGAGCACCCAGCACCCAGAGCAATGAGCACTGAGCACCCTGAGTACTGAGCACTGAGCACCCTGAGCACTGAGCACCGAGCACCCTGAGTACTGAGCACTGAGCACCCTGAGCACTGAGCACCCTGCACCCTGAGTACTGAGCACCCAGCACCCTGAGCACTGAGGACCGAGCACCCTGAGTACTAAGCACCCAGCACCCTGAGTACTGAGCACCCAGCACCCTGAGCACTGAGCACCCAGCACGCTGAATACTGAGCACTGAGCACCCTGAGTAATGAGCACCGAGCACCCTGATCACTGAACACCCAGCACGCTGAGTACTGAGCACTGAGCACCCTGAGCACTGAGCACCCAGCACCCTGAGTACTGAGCACCGAGCACCCTGAGTACTGAGCACCCAGCACTCTGAGCACTGAGCACCCAGCACCCTGAGCACTGAGACACCCAGCACCCCGAGCACTGAGCACAAAGCACCCCGAGCACTGAGCACCCTGCACCCTGAGCACTGAGCCTGAGCACCCTGAGTACTGAGCACTGAGCACCCTGAGTACTGAGCACCGAGCACCCTGAGTACTGAGCACCCAGAACCCCGAGCACTGAGCACCGAGCACCCTGAGCACTGAGCACCCAGCACCCTGAGTACTAAGCACCCAGGACCCTGAGTACTGAGCACCCAGCACCCTGAGTACTGAGCACCCATCACCCTGAGTACTGAGCACCCAGCGTACTGAGCACCGAGCACCCCGAGCACTGAGCACCCAGCACCCTGAGTACTGAGCACCCAGCACCCTGAGCACTGAGCACCCAGCACCCTGAGTACTGAGCACCGAGCACCCTGAGTACTGATCACCCAGCACCCTGAGTACTGAGCACCCAGCACCCTGAGTACTGAGCACCCAGCGTACTGAGCACCGAGCACCCAGCACCCTGAGCACTGAGCACCCAGCACCCTGAGTACTGAGCACTGAGCACCCCGAGTACTGAGCACCGAGCACACCGAGCACTGAGCACCCAGCACCCTGAGCACAGAGCATCCTGTGTACTGAGCACCCAGCACCCTGAGCACTGAGCACCCAGCACCCTGAGCACTGAGCACCCAGCACCCTGAGCACTGAGCACCCAGCACCCTGAGTACTGAGCACCCAGCACCCTGGGCACTGAGCAACCTTAGTACTGAGCACTGAGCACCCTGAGTACTGAGCACTGAGCACCCTGAATACTGAGCACCCAGCACCCTGAGTACTGAGCACCCAGCACCCTGAGCAATGATCACCCTGAGTACTGAGCACCCAGCACCTTGAACACTGAGCACCGAGCACCCTGAGCACTGAGCAACCAGCACCCGGAGTACTGAGCACCCAGCACCCTGAGTACTAAGCACCGAGCACCCTGAGTACTGAGTACTGAGCACCCCGAGCACTGAGCACCCAGAACCCCGAGCACCGAGCACCCTGAGTACTGAGCACCCAGCACCCTGAGCACTGAACACACAGCACCCTGAGTACAGAAAACCCCTAGCACTGAGCACCCAGCACTCTGAGTACTGAGCACCGAGCACACTGAGCACTGAGCACCCAGCACCCCGAGCACTGAGCACCCAGCACCCTGAGTACTGAGCACCCATCACCCTGAATACTGAGCACCCAGCACCCCGAGCACTGAGTACCCAGCACCCTGAGCACTGAGCACCCAGCACCCTGAGCACTGAGCACCCAGCACCCTGAGCACTGAGCACCCAGCACCCTGAGTACTGAGCACTGAGCACCCAGCACCCCGAGCACTGAGCACCCAGCACCCTGAGTACTGAGCACTGAGCACCCAGCACACCGAGCACTGAGCACCCAGCACCCTGAGCACTGAGCACCCAGCACCTGAGTCCTGAGCACCCAGCACCCTGAGTACTGAGCACCCAGCTCCCTGAGTACTGAGCACCCAGCACCCCGAGTACTGAGCACCCAGCATCCTGAGTACTGAGCACCCAGCTCCCCGAGCACTAAGCACACAGCACCCAGAGCACTGAGGACCCAGCACCCTGATCACTGAGCACCCAGCACCCTGAGTACTGAGCACCGAGCACCCTGAGTACTGAGCACCCAGCACCCTGAGCACTGATCACCCAGCACCCTGAGTACTGAGCACCAAGTACCCTGAGTACTGAGCACCCAGCACCCCGAGCACTGAGCACGTAGCACCCTGAGTACTGAGCACTGAGCACACAGCACCCCGAGCACTGAGCACCCAGCACCCTGTGTACTGAGCACTGAGTACCCAGTACCCCGAGCACTGCGACCCAGCACCCTGAGCACTGAGCACCCAGCACCCCGAGTACTGAGCACCCAGCACCCCGAGCACTGAGCACCCAGCACCCTGAGCACTGAGCACCCAGCACCCCGAGCAATGAGCACCCAGCACCCTGAGTACTGAGCACCCAGCACCCCGAGTACTGAGCACCCAGCAACCTGAGAACCGAGCAGCCAGCACCCCCAGCAATGAGCACCCAGCATCCTGAGTACTGAGCACCCAGCACCCCCAGCAATGAGCACCCAGCACCCTGAGTACTGAGCACCCAGCACCCCGAGTACTGAGAACCCAGCAACCTGAGAACCGAGCAGCCAGCACCCCGAGCGCTGAGCACCCAGCACCCTGAGCACTGAGCACCCAGCACCCTGAGTACTGAGCACTGAGCACCCCGAGTACTGAGCACCCAGCACCCCGAGCACTGAGCACCCAGCACCCTGAGTACTGAGCACCCAGCACCCTGAGTACTTAGCACCCAGCACCCTGAGCACTGAGCACCCAGCACCCTGAGTACTGAGCACTGAGCACCCCGATTACTGAGCACCCAGCACCCTGAGCGCTGAGCACCCAGCACCTTGAGCACTGAGCACCCAGCACCATGAGTACTGAGCACCGAGCACCCTGAGCACCGAGCACCCAGCACCCTGAGTACTGAGCACCCAGCACCCTGAGCACTGAGCACCCAGCACCCTGAGTACTGAGCACCGAGCACCCTGAGTACTGAGCACCCAGCACCTCGAGCACTGAGCACCCAGCACCCTGAGCACTGAGCACCCAGCATACTGAGTACTGAGCACCCAGAACCCTGAGTACTGAGCACCCAGCACCCTGAGCACTGAGCACCCAGCACCCTGAGTACTGAGCATCCAGCACCCCGAGCACTAAGCACCCAGCACCCTGAGTACTGAGCACTGAGCACCCAGCACCCCGAGCACTGAGCACCAAGCACCCTGTGTACTGAGCACTGAGTACCCAGCACCCCGAGCACTGAGCACCCAGCACCCTGAGCACTGAGCACCCTGAGTACTGAGCACCCAGCACCCTGAGCACTGAGCACCCAGCACCCCGAGCACTGAGCACCCAGCACCCAGAGCAATGAGCACTGAGCACCCTGAGTACTGAGCACTGAGCACCCTGAGCACTGAGCACCGAGCACCCTGAGTACTGAGCACTGAGCACCCTGAGCACTGAGCACCCTGCACCCTGAGTACTGAGCACCCAGCACCCTGAGCACTGAGGACCGAGCACCCTGAGTACTAAGCACCCAGCACCCTGAGTACTGAGCACCCAGCACCCTGAGCACTGAGCACCCAGCACGCTGAGTACTGAGCACTGAGCACCCTGAGTAATGAGCACCGAGCACCCTGATCACTGAACACCCAGCACGCTGAGTACTGAGCACTGAGCACCCTGAGCACTGAGCACCCAGCACCCTGAGTACTGAGCACCGAGCACCCTGAGTACTGAGCACCCAGCACTCTGAGCACTGAGCACCCAGCACCCTGAGCACTGAGACTCCCAGCACCCCGAGCACTGAGCACAAAGCACCCCGAGCACTGAGCACCCTGCACCCTGAGCACTGAGCCTGAGCACCCTGAGTACTGAGCACTGAGCACCCTGAGTACTGAGCACCGAGCACCCTGAGTACTGAGCACCCAGAACCCCGAGCACTGAGCACCGAGCACCCTGAGCACTGAGCACCCAGCACCCTGAGTACTAAGCACCCAGGACCCTGAGTACTGAGCACCCAGCACCCTGAGTACTGAGCACCCATCACCCTGAGTACTGAGCACCCAGCGTACTGAGCACCGAGCACCCCGAGCACTGAGCACCCAGCACCCTGAGTACTGATCACCCAGCACCCTGAGTACTGAGCACCCAGCACCCTGAGTACTGAGCACCCAGCGTACTGAGCACCGAGCACCCAGCACCCTGAGCACTGAGCACCCAGCACCCTGAGTACTGAGCACTGAGCACCCCGAGTACTGAGCACCGAGCACACCGAGCACTGAGCACCCAGCACCCTGAGCACAGAGCATCCTGTGTACTGAGCACCCAGCACCCTGAGCACTGAGCACCCAGCACCCTGAGCACTGAGCACCCAGCACCCTGAGCACTGAGCACCCAGCACCCTGAGTACTGAGCACCCAGCACCCTGGGCACTGAGCAACCTTAGTACTGAGCACTGAGCACCCTGAGTACTGAGCACTGAGCACCCTGAATACTGAGCACCCAGCACCCTGAGTACTGAGCACCCAGCACCCTGAGCAATGATCACCCTGAGTACTGAGCACCCAGCACCTTGAACACTGAGCACCGAGCACCCTGAGCACTGAGCAACCAGCACCCGGAGTACTGAGCACCCAGCACCCTGAGTACTAAGCACTGAGCACCCTGAGTACTGAGCACTGAGCACCAAGAGCACTGAGCACCCAGAACCCCGAGCACCGAGCACCCTGAGTACTGAGCACCCAGCACCCTGAGCACTGAACACACAGCACCCTGAGTACAGAAAACCCCGAGCACTGAGCACCCAGCACTCTGAGTACTGAGCACCGAGCACACTGAGCACTGAGCACCCAGCACCCCGAGCACTGAGCACCCAGCACCCTGAGTACTGAGCACCCATCACCCTGAGTACTGAGCACCCAGCACCCCGAGCACTGAGTACCCAGCACCCTGAGCACTGAGCACCCAGCACCCTGAGCACTGAGCACCCAGCACCCCGAGCACTGAGCACCCAGCACCCTGAGTACTGAGCACTGAGCACCCAGCACCCCGAGCACTGAGCACCCAGCACCCTGAGTACTGAGCACTGAGCACCCAGCACACCGAGCACTGAGCACCCAGCACCCTGAGCACTGAGCACCCAGCACCTGAGTCCTGAGCACCCAGCACCCTGAGTACTGAGCACCCAGCTCCCTGAGTACTGAGCACCCAGCACCCCGAGTACTGAGCACCCAGCATCCTGAGTACTGAGCACCCAGCTCCCCGAGCACTAAGCACACAGCACCCAGAGCACTGAGGACCCAGCACCCTGATCACTGAGCACCCAGCACCCTGAGTACTGAGCACCGAGCACCCTGAGTACTGAGCACCCAGCACCCTGAGCACTGATCACCCAGCACCCTGAGTAATGAGCACCAAGTACCCTGAGTACTGAGCACCCAGCACCCCGAGCACTGAGCACCCAGCACCCTGAGTACTGAGCACTGAGCACACAGCACCCTGAGCACTGAGCACCCAGCACCCTGTGTACTGAGCACTGAGTACCCAGTACCCCGAGCACTGCGACCCAGCACCCTGAGCACTGAGCACCCAGCACCCCGAGTACTGAGCACCCAGCACCCCGAGCACTGAGCACCCAGCACCCTGAGCACTGAGCACCCAGCACCCCGAGCAATGAGCACCCAGCACCCTGAGTACTGAGCACCCAGCACCCCGAGTACTGAGCACCCAGCAACCTGAGCACTGAGCACCCAGCACCCCCAGCAATGAGCACCCAGCACCCTGAGTACTGAGCACACAGCACCCCGAGTACTGAGCACCCAGCAACCTGAGAACCGAGCAGCCAGCACCCCCAGCAATGAGCACCCAGCATCCTGAGTACTGAGCACCCAGCACCCCCAGCAATGAGCACCCAGCACCCTGAGTACTGAGCACCCAGCACCCCGAGTACTGAGAACCCAGCAACCTGAGAACCGAGCAGCCAGCACCCCGAGCGCTGAGCACCCAGCACCCTGAGCACTGAGCACCCAGCACCCTGAGTACTGAGCACTGAGCACCCCGAGTACTGAGCACCCAGCACCCCGAGCACTGAGCACCCAGCACCCTGAGTACTGAGCACCCAGCACCCTGAGTACTGAGCACCCAGCACCCTGAGCACTGAGCACCCAGCACCCTGAGTACTAAGCACCCAACACCCCAAGCGCTGAGCACCCTGAGTACTGAGCACCCAGCACCCCAAGCACTGAGCACGCCGAGCACTGAGCAGCCAGCACCCTGAGTACTGAGCACCGATCACCCTGAGTACTGAGCAGCCAGCACCCTGAGTACTGAGCACCCAGCATACTGAGCACCGAGCACCCAGCACCCTGAGTACTGAGCACACAGCACCCTGAGCACTGAGCACCCAGCACCCTGAGTACTGAGCACCGAGCACCCTGAGTACTGAGCACCCAGCACCCCGAGCACTGAGCACCCAGCACCCTGAGCACTGAGCACCCAGCATACTGCGTACTGAGCACCCAGCACCCTGAGTACTGAGCACCCAGCACCCTGAGCACTGAGCACCCAGCACCCTGAGTACTGAGCATCCAGCACCCCGAGCACTGAGCACCCAGCACCCTGAGTACTGAGCACTGAGCACCCAGCACCCCGAGCACTGAGCACCCAGCACCCTGTGTACTGAGCACTGAGTACCCAGCACCCCGAGCACTGAGCACCCAGCACCCTGAGCACTGAGCAACCAGCACCCGGAGTACTGAGCACCCAGCACCCTGAGTACTAAGCACTGAGCACCCTGAGTACTGAGCACTGAGCACCCCGAGCACTGAGCACCCAGAACCCCGAGCACCGAGCCCCCTGAGTACTGAGCACCCAGCACCCTGAGCACTGAACACACAGCACCCTGAGTACAGAAAACCCCGAGCACTGAGCACCCAGCACCCCGAGCACTGAGCACCCAGCACCCTGAGTACTGAGCACCCATCACCCTGAGTACTGAGCACCCAGCACCCCGAGCACTGAGTACCCAGCACCCTGAGCACTGAGCACCCAGCACCCTGATCACTGAGCACCCAGCACCCTGAGTACTGAGCACCGAGCACCCTGAGTACTGAGCACCCAGCACCCTGAGCACTGATCACCCAGCACCCTGAGTAATGAGCACCAAGTACCCTGAGTACTGAGCACCCAGCACCCCGAGCACTGAGCACCCAGCACCCTGAGTACTGAGCACTGAGCACACAGCACCCCGAGCACTGAGCACCCAGCACCCTGTGTACTGAGCACTGAGTACCCAGTACCCCGAGCACTGCGACCCAGCACCCTGAGCACTGAGCACCCAGCACCCCGAGTACTGAGCACCCAGCACCCCGTGCACTGAGCACCCAGCACCCTGAGCACTGAGCACCCAGCACCCCGAGCAATGAGCACCCAGCACCCTGAGTACTGAGCACCCAGCACCCCGAGTACTGAGCACCCAGCAACCTGAGCACTGAGCACCCAGCACCCCCAGCAATGAGCACCCAGCACCCTGAGTACTGAGCACCCAGCACCCCGAGTACTGAGCACCCAGCAACCTGAGAACCGAGCAGCCAGCACCCCCAGCAATGAGCACCCAGCATCCTGAGTACTGAGCACCCAGCACCCCCAGCAATGAGCACCCAGCACCCTGAGTACTGAGCACCCAGCACCCCGAGTACTGAGAACCCAGCAACCTGAGAACCGAGCAGCCAGCACCCCGAGCGCTGAGCACCCAGCACCCTGAGCACTGAGCACCCAGCACCCTGAGTACTGAGCACTGAGCACCCCGAGTACTGAGCACCCAGCACCCCGAGCACTGAGCACCCAGCACCCTGAGTACTGAGCACCCAGCACCCTGAGTACTGAGCACCCAGCACCCTGAGCACTGAGCACCCAGCACCCTGAGTACTAAGCACCCAACACCCCAAGCGCTGAGCACCCTGAGTACTGAGCACCCAGCACCCCAAGCACTGAGCACGCCGAGCACTGAGCAGCCAGCACCCTGAGTACTGAGCACCGATCACCCTGAGTACTGAGCAGCCAGCACCCTGAGTACTGAGCACCCAGCATACTGAGCACCGAGCACCCAGCACCCTGAGTACTGAGCACACAGCACCCTGAGCACTGAGCACCCAGCACCCTGAGTACTGAGCACCGAGCACCCTGAGTACTGAGCACCCAGCACCCCGAGCACTGAGCACCCAGCACCCTGAGCACTGAGCACCCAGCATACTGCGTACTGAGCACCCAGCACCCTGAGTACTGAGCACCCAGCACCCTGAGCACTGAGCACCCAGCACCCTGAGTACTGAGCATCCAGCACCCCGAGCACTGAGCACCCAGCACCCTGAGTACTGAGCACTGAGCACCCAGCACCCCGAGCACTGAGCACCCAGCACCCTGTGTACTGAGCACTGAGTACCCAGCACCCCGAGCACTGAGCACCCAGCACCCTGAGCACTGAGCACCCTGAGTACTGAGCACCCAGCACCCTGAGCACTGAGCACCCAGCACGCCGAGCACTGAGCACCCAGCACCCAGAGCACTGAGCACTGAGCACCCTGAGTACTGAGCACTGAGCACCCTGAGCACTGAGCACCGAGCACCCTGAGTACTGAGCACTGAGCACCCAACACCCCAAGCACTGAGCACCCTGAGCACTGAGCGCCCAGCACCAAAAGCACTGAGCACCCTGAGTACTGAGCACCCAGCACCCTGAGTAATGAGCACCCAGCACCCTGAGAACTGAGCACCCAGCTCCCTGAGTACTGAGCACCCAGCACCCCGAGCACTGAGCACCCAGCACCCTGAGTACTGAGCACTGAGCACACAGCACGCTGAGCACTGAGCACCCAGCACCCTGTGTACTGAGCACTGAGTACCCAGTACCCCGAGCACTGCGACCCAGCACCCTGAGCACTGAGCACCCAGCACCCCGAGTACTGAGCACCCAGCACCCCGAGCATGGGGCACCCAGCACCCTGAGCACTGAGCACCCAGCACCCCGAGCAATGAGCACCCAGCACCCTGAGGACTGAGCACCGAGCACCCCGAATACTGAGCACCCAGCAACCTGAGCACTGAGCACCCAGCATACTGAGCACCGAGCACACAGCACCCTGAGTACTGAGCACACAGCACCCTGAGCACTGAGCACCCAGCACCCTGAGTACTGAGCACCGAGCACCCTGAGTACTGAGCACCCAGCACCCCGAGCACTGAGCACCCAGCACCCTGAGCACTGAGCACCCAGCATACTGAGTACTGAGCACCCAGCACCCTGAGCACTGAGCACCCAGCACCCTGAGCACAGAGCACCCAGCACCCTGAGTACTGAGCATCCAGCACCCCGAGCAATGAGCACCCAGCACCCTGAGTACTGAGCACTGAGCACCCAGCACCCCGAGCACTGAGCACCCAGCACCCTGTGTACTGAGCACTGAGTACCCAGCACCCCGAGCACTGAGCACCCAGCACCCTGAGCACTGAGCACCCTGAGTACTGAGCACCCAGCACCCTGAGTACTGAGCACCCAGCACCCCGAGCACTGAGCACCCAGCACCCAGAGCACTGAGCACTGAGCACCCTGAGTACTGAGCACTGAGCACCCTGAGCACTGAGCACCGAGCACCCTGAGTACTGAGCACTGAGCACCCAACACCCCAAGCACTGAGCACCCTGAGCACTGAGCACCCAGCACCCCAAGCACTGAGCACCCTGAGTACTGAGCACCCAGCACCCTGAGTAATGAGCACCCAGCACCCCGAGCTCTGAGCACCCAGCACCCTGAGTACAAAGCACCGAGCAACCTGAGTACTGAGCAGCCAGCACCCTGAGTACTGAGCACCCAGCGTACTGAGCACCGAGCACCCAGCACCCTGAGTACTGAGCACCCAGCACCCTGAGTACTAAGCACCCAACACCCCAAGCACTGAGCACCCAGAGTACTGAGCACCCAGCACCCCAAGCACTGAGCACCCCGAGCACTGAGCAGCCAGCACCCTGAGTACTGAGCACCGAGCACCCTGAGTACTGAGCAGCCAGCACCCTGAGTACTGAGCACCCAGCATACTGAGCACCGAGCACCCAGCACACTGAGTACTGAGCACACAGCACCCTGAGCACTGAGCACCCAGCACCCTGAGTACTGAGCACCGAGCACCCTGAGTACTGAGCACCCAGCACACCGAGCACTGAGCACCCAGCACCCTGAGCACTGAGCACCCAGCATACTGCGTACTGAGCACCCAGCACCCTGAGTACTGAGCAAACAGCACCCAGAGCACTGAGCACCGAGCACCCCGAGTACTGAGCACACAGCAACCTGAGCACTGAGCACCCAGCACCCCCAGCAATGAGCACCCAGCACCCTGAGTACTGAGCACCCAGCACCCCGAGTACTGAGCACCCAGCAACCTGAGAACCGAGAAGCCAGCACCCCCAGCAATGAGGACCCAGCACCCTGAGTACTGAGCACCCAGCACCCCCAGCAATGAGCACCCAGCACCCTGAGTACTGAGCACCCAGTACCCCGAGTACTGAGCACCCAGCAACCTGAGAACCGAGCAGCCAGCACCCCGAGCGCTGAGCACCAAGCACCCTGAGCACTGAGCACCCAGCACCCTGAGTACTGAGCACTGAGCACCCCGAGTACTGAGCACCCAGCACCCCGAGCACTGAGCACCCAGCACCCTGAGTACTGAGCACCCAACACCCTGAGTACTGAGCACCCAGCACCCTGAGCACTGAGCACCCAGCACCCTGAGTACTAAGAACCCAACACCCCGAGCACTGAGCACCCTGAGAACTGAGCACCCAGCACCCCAAGCACTGAGCACCCCGAGCACTGAGCAGCCAGTACCCTGAGGACTGAGCACCGAGCACCCTGAGTACTGAGCAGACAGCACCCTGAGAACTGAGCACCCAGCATACTGAGCACCGAGCACCCAGCACCCTGAGTACTGAGTACACAGCACCCTGAGCACTGAGCACCCAGCACCCTGAGTACTGAGCACCGAGCACCCTGAGTACTGAGCACCCAGCACCCCGAGCACTGAGCACCCAGCACCCTGAGCACTGAGCACCCAGCATACTGAGTACTGAGCACCCAGCACCCTGAGCACTGAGCACCCAGCACCCTGAGCACTGAGCACCCAGCAACCTGAGTACTGAGCATCCAGCACCCCGAGCACTGAGCACCCAGCACCCTGAGTACTGAGCACTGAGCACCCAGCACCCCGAGCACTGAGCACCCAGCACCCTGTGTACTGAGCACTGAGTACCCAGCACCCCGAGCACTGAGCACCCAGCAACCTGAGTACTGAGCATCCAGCACCCCGAGCACTGAGCACCCAGCACCCTGAGTACTGAGCACTGAGCACCCAGCACCCCGAGCACTGAGCACCCAGCACCGTGAGTACTGAGCACTGAGCACACAGCACCCCGAGCACTGAGCACCCAGCACCCTGTGTACTGAGCACTGAGTACCCAGTACCCCGAGCACTGCGACCCAGCACCCTGAGCACTGAGCACCCAGCACCCCGAGTACTGAGCACCCAGCACCCCGAGCATGGGGCACCCAGCACCCTGAGCACTGAGCACCCAGCACCCCGAGCAATGAGCACCCAGCACCCTGAGTACTGAGCACCGAGCACCCCGAGTACTGAGCACCCAGCAACCTGAGCACTGAGCACCCAGCACCCCCAGCAATGAGCACCCAGCACCCTGAGTACTGAGCACCAGGCACCCCGAGTACTGAGCACCCAGCAACCTGAGAACCGAGCAGCCAGCACCCTCAGCAATGAGCACCCAGCACCCTGAGTACTGAGCACCCAGCACCCCCAGCAATGAGCACCCAGCACCCTGAGTACTGAGCACCCCGCACCTCGAGTACTGAGCACCCAGCAACCTGAGAACCGAGCAGCCAGCACTCCGAGCGCTGAGCACCCAGCACCCTGAGCACTGAGCACCCAGCACCCTGAGTACTGAGCACTGAGCACCCCGAGTACTGAGCACACAGCACCCCGAGCACTGAGCACCCAGCACCCTGAGTACTGAGCACCCAGCACCCTGAGTACTGAGCACCCAGCACCCTGAGCACTGAGCACCCAGCACCCTGAGTACTAAGCACCCAACACCCCAAGCACTGAGCACCCTGAGAACTGAGCACCCAGCACCCCAAGCACTGAGCACCCCGAGCACTGAGCAGCCAGTACCCTGAGGGCTGAGCACCGAGCACCCTGAGTACTGAGCAGACAGCACCCTGAGAACTGAGCACCCAGCATACTGAGCACCGAGCACCCAGCACCCTGAGTACTGAGTACACAGCACCCTGAGCACTGAGCACCCAGCACCCTGAGTACTGAGCACCGAGCACCCTGAGTACTGAGCACCCAGCACCCCGAGCACTGAGCACCCAGCACCCTGAGCACTGAGCACCCAGCATACTGAGTACTGAGCACCCAGCACCCTGAGCACTGAGCACCCAGCACCCTGAGCACTGAGCACCCAGCAACCTGAGTACTGAGCATCCAGCACCCCGAGCACTGAGCACCCAGCACCCTGAGTACTGAGCACTGAGCACCCAGCACCCCGAGCACTGAGCACCCAGCACCCTGTGTACTGAGCACTGAGTACCCAGCACCCCGAGCACTGAGCACCCAGCAACCTGAGTACTGAGCATCCAGCACCCCGAGCACTGAGCACCCAGCACCCTGAGTACTGAGCACTGAGCACCCAGCACCCCGAGCACTGAGCACCCAGCACCCTGAGTACTGAGCACTGAGCACACAGCACCCCGAGCACTGAGCACCCAGCACCCTGTGTACTGAGCACTGAGTACCCAGTACCCCGAGCACTGCGACCCAGCACCCTGAGCACTGAGCACCCAGCACCCCGAGTACTGAGCACCCAGCACCCCGAGCATGGGGCACCCAGCACCCTGAGTACTGAGCACCCAGCACCCTGAGCCTTGAGCACCGAGAACCCTGAGCACTGAGCACCCAGCACCCTGAGGACTGAGCACCCAGCACCCTGAGCACTGAGCACCCTAAGTACTGAGCACTGAGCACCCTGAGTACTGAGCACTGAGCACCCTGAGTACTGAGCAACCAGCACCCCCAGCAATGAGCACCCAGCACCCTGAGTACTGAGCACCAGGCACCCTGAGTACTGAGCACCCAGCACCCCAAGCACTGAGCACCCCGAGCACTGAGCAGCCAGTACCCTGAGTACTGAGCACCGAGCACCCTGAGTACTGAGCAGCCAGCACCTTGACAACTGAGCACCCAGCATACTGAGCACCGAGCACCCAGCACCCTGAGTACTGAGCACACAGCACCCTGAGCACTGAGCACCCAGCACCCTGAGTACTGAGCACCGAGCACCCTGAGTACTGAGCAGCCAACACCCTGAGTACTGAGCACCCAGCATACTGAGCACCGAGCACCCAGCACCCTGAGTACTGAGCACACAGCACCCTGAGCACTGAGCACCCAGCACCCTGAGTACTGAGCACCGAGCACCCTGAGTACTGAGCACCCAGCACCCCGAGCACTGAGCACCCAGCACCCTGAGCACTGAGCACCCAGCATACTGAGTACTGAGCACCCAGCACCCTGAGCACTGAGCACCCAGCACCCTGAGCACTGAGCACCCAGCAACCTGAGTACTGAGCATCCAGCACCCCGAGCACTGAGCACCCAGCACCCTGAGTACTGAGCACTGAGCACCCAGCACCCCGAGCACTGAGCACCCAGCACCCTGTGTACTGAGCACTGAGTACCCAGCACCCCGAGCACTGAGCACCCAGCAACCTGAGTACTGAGCATCCAGCACCCCGAGCACTGAGCACCCAGCACCCTGAGTACTGAGCACTGAGCACCCAGCACCCCGAGCACTGAGCACCCAGCACCCTGAGTACTGAGCACTGAGCACACAGCACCCCGAGCACTGAGCACCCAGCACCCTGTGTACTGAGCACTGAGTACCCAGTACCCCGAGCACTGCGACCCAGCACCCTGAGCACTGAGCACCCAGCACCCCGAGTACTGAGCACCCAGCACCCCGAGCATGGGGCACCCAGCACCCTGAGCACTGAGCACCCAGCACACCGAGCAATGAGCACCCAGCACCCTGAGTACTGAGCACCGAGCACCCCGAGTACTGAGCACCCAGCAACCTGAGCACTGAGCACCCAGCACCCCCAGCAATGAGCACCCAGCACCCTGAGTACTGAGCACCAGGCACCCCGAGTACTGAGCACCCAGCAACCTGAGAACCGAGCAGCCAGCACCCTCAGCAATGAGCACCCAGCACCCTGAGTACTGAGCACCCAGCACCCCCAGCAATGAGCACCCAGCACCCTGAGTACTGAGCACCCCGCACCTCGAGTACTGAGCACCCAGCAACCTGAGAACCGAGCAGCCAGCACTCCGAGCGCTGAGCACCCAGCACCCTGAGCACTGAGCACCCAGCACCCTGAGTACTGAGCACTGAGCACCCCGAGTACTGAGCACACAGCACCCCGAGCACTGAGCACCCAGCACCCTGAGTACTGAGCACCCAGCACCCTGAGTACTGAGCACCCAGCACCCTGAGCACTGAGCACCCAGCACCCTGAGTACTAAGCACCCAACACCCCAAGCACTGAGCACCCTGAGAACTGAGCACCCAGCACCCCAAGCACTGAGCACCCCGAGCACTGAGCAGCCAGTACCCTGAGGGCTGAGCACCGAGCACCCTGAGTACTGAGCAGACAGCACCCTGAGAACTGAGCACCCAGCATACTGAGCACCGAGCACCCAGCACCCTGAGTACTGAGTACACAGCACCCTGAGCACTGAGCACCCAGCACCCTGAGTACTGAGCACCGAGCACCCTGAGTACTGAGCACCCAGCACCCCGAGCACTGAGCACCCAGCACCCTGAGCACTGAGCACCCAGCATACTGAGTACTGAGCACCCAGCACCCTGAGCACTGAGCACCCAGCACCCTGAGCACTGAGCACCCAGCAACCTGAGTACTGAGCATCCAGCACCCCGAGCACTGAGCACCCAGCACCCTGAGTACTGAGCACTGAGCACCCAGCACCCCGAGCACTGAGCACCCAGCACCCTGTGTACTGAGCACTGAGTACCCAGCACCCCGAGCACTGAGCACCCAGCAACCTGAGTACTGAGCATCCAGCACCCCGAGCACTGAGCACCCAGCACCCTGAGTACTGAGCACTGAGCACCCAGCACCCCGAGCACTGAGCACCCAGCACCCTGAGTACTGAGCACTGAGCACACAGCACCCCGAGCACTGAGCACCCAGCACCCTGTGTACTGAGCACTGAGTACCCAGTACCCCGAGCACTGCGACCCAGCACCCTGAGCACTGAGCACCCAGCACCCCGAGTACTGAGCACCCAGCACCCCGAGCATGGGGCACCCAGCACCCTGAGTACTGAGCACCCAGCACCCTGAGCCTTGAGCACCGAGAACCCTGAGCACTGAGCACCCAGCACCCTGAGGACTGAGCACCCAGCACCCTGAGCACTGAGCACCCTAAGTACTGAGCACTGAGCACCCTGAGTACTGAGCACTGAGCACCCTGAGTACTGAGCAACCAGCACCCCCAGCAATGAGCACCCAGCACCCTGAGTACTGAGCACCAGGCACCCTGAGTACTGAGCACCCAGCACCCCAAGCACTGAGCACCCCGAGCACTGAGCAGCCAGTACCCTGAGTACTGAGCACCGAGCACCCTGAGTACTGAGCAGCCAGCACCTTGACAACTGAGCACCCAGCATACTGAGCACCGAGCACCCAGCACCCTGAGTACTGAGCACACAGCACCCTGAGCACTGAGCACCCAGCACCCTGAGTACTGAGCACCGAGCACCCTGAGTACTGAGCAGCCAACACCCTGAGTACTGAGCACCCAGCATACTGAGCACCGAGCACCCAGCACCCTGAGTACTGAGCACACAGCACCCTGAGCACTGAGCACCCAGCACCCTGAGTACTGAGCACCGAGCACCCTGAGTACTGAGCACCCAGCACCCCGAGCACTGAGCACCCAGCACCCTGAGCACTGAGCACCCAGCATACTGAGTACTGAGCACCCAGCACCCTGAGCACTGAGCACCCAGCACCCTGAGCACTGAGCACCCAGCAACCTGAGTACTGAGCATCCAGCACCCCGAGCACTGAGCACCCAGCACCCTGAGTACTGAGCACTGAGCACCCAGCACCCCGAGCACTGAGCACCCAGCACCCTGTGTACTGAGCACTGAGTACCCAGCACCCCGAGCACTGAGCACCCAGCAACCTGAGTACTGAGCATCCAGCACCCCGAGCACTGAGCACCCAGCACCCTGAGTACTGAGCACTGAGCACCCAGCACCCCGAGCACTGAGCACCCAGCACCCTGAGTACTGAGCACTGAGCACACAGCACCCCGAGCACTGAGCACCCAGCACCCTGTGTACTGAGCACTGAGTACCCAGTACCCCGAGCACTGCGACCCAGCACCCTGAGCACTGAGCACCCAGCACCCCGAGTACTGAGCACCCAGCACCCCGAGCATGGGGCACCCAGCACCCTGAGCACTGAGCACCCAGCACACCGAGCAATGAGCACCCAGCACCCTGAGTACTGAGCACCGAGCACCCCGAGTACTGAGCACCCAGCAACCTGAGCACTGAGCACCCAGCACCCCCAGCAATGAGCACCCAGCACCCTGAGTACTGAGCACCAGGCACCCCGAGTACTGAGCACCCAGCAACCTGAGAACCGAGCAGCCAGCACCCTCAGCAATGAGCACCCAGCACCCTGAGTACTGAGCACCCAGCACCCCCAGCAATGAGCACCCAGCACCCTGAGTACTGAGCACCCCGCACCTCGAGTACTGAGCACCCAGCAACCTGAGAACCGAGCAGCCAGCACTCCGAGCGCTGAGCACCCAGCACCCTGAGCACTGAGCACCCAGCACCCTGAGTACTGAGCACTGAGCACCCCGAGTACTGAGCACACAGCACCCCGAGCACTGAGCACCCAGCACCCTGAGTACTGAGCACCCAGCACCCTGAGTACTGAGCACCCAGCACCCTGAGCACTGAGCACCCAGCACCCTGAGTACTAAGCACCCAACACCCCAAGCACTGAGCACCCTGAGAACTGAGCACCCAGCACCCCAAGCACTGAGCACCCCGAGCACTGAGCAGCCAGTACCCTGAGGGCTGAGCACCGAGCACCCTGAGTACTGAGCAGACAGCACCCTGAGAACTGAGCACCCAGCATACTGAGCACCGAGCACCCAGCACCCTGAGTACTGAGTACACAGCACCCTGAGCACTGAGCACCCAGCACCCTGAGTACTGAGCACCGAGCACCCTGAGTACTGAGCACCCAGCACCCCGAGCACTGAGCACCCAGCACCCTGAGCACTGAGCACCCAGCATACTGAGTACTGAGCACCCAGCACCCTGAGCACTGAGCACCCAGCACCCTGAGCACTGAGCACCCAGCAACCTGAGTACTGAGCATCCAGCACCCCGAGCACTGAGCACCCAGCACCCTGAGTACTGAGCACTGAGCACCCAGCACCCCGAGCACTGAGCACCCAGCACCCTGTGTACTGAGCACTGAGTACCCAGCACCCCGAGCACTGAGCACCCAGCAACCTGAGTACTGAGCATCCAGCACCCCGAGCACTGAGCACCCAGCACCCTGAGTACTGAGCACTGAGCACCCAGCACCCCGAGCACTGAGCACCCAGCACCCTGAGTACTGAGCACTGAGCACACAGCACCCCGAGCACTGAGCACCCAGCACCCTGTGTACTGAGCACTGAGTACCCAGTACCCCGAGCACTGCGACCCAGCACCCTGAGCACTGAGCACCCAGCACCCCGAGTACTGAGCACCCAGCACCCCGAGCATGGGGCACCCAGCACCCTGAGTACTGAGCACCCAGCACCCTGAGCCTTGAGCACCGAGAACCCTGAGCACTGAGCACCCAGCACCCTGAGGACTGAGCACCCAGCACCCTGAGCACTGAGCACCCTAAGTACTGAGCACTGAGCACCCTGAGTACTGAGCACTGAGCACCCTGAGTACTGAGCAACCAGCACCCCCAGCAATGAGCACCCAGCACCCTGAGTACTGAGCACCAGGCACCCTGAGTACTGAGCACCCAGCACCCCAAGCACTGAGCACCCCGAGCACTGAGCAGCCAGTACCCTGAGTACTGAGCACCGAGCACCCTGAGTACTGAGCAGCCAGCACCTTGACAACTGAGCACCCAGCATACTGAGCACCGAGCACCCAGCACCCTGAGTACTGAGCACACAGCACCCTGAGCACTGAGCACCCAGCACCCTGAGTACTGAGCACCGAGCACCCTGAGTACTGAGCAGCCAGCACCCTGAGTACTGAGCACCCAGCATACTGAACACCGAGCACCCAGCACCCTGAGTACTGAGCACACAGCACCCTGAGCACTGAGCACCCAGCACCCTGAGTACTGAGCACCGAGCACCCTGAGTACTGAGCACCCAGCACCCCGAGCACTGAGCACCCAGCACCCTGAGCACTGAGCACCCAGCATACTGCGTACTGAGCACCCAGCACCCTGAGTACTGAGCAAACAGCACCCAGAGCACTGAGCACCCAGCACCCTGAGTACTGAGCATCCAGCACCCCGAGCACTGAGCACCCAGCACCCTGAGTACTGAGCACTGAGCACCCAGCACCCCGAGCACTGAGCACCCAGCACCCTGTGTACTGAGCACTGAGTACCCAGCACCCCGAGCACTGAGAACCCAGCACCCTGAGCACTGAGCACCCTGAGGACTGAGCACCCAGCACCCTGAGCACTGAGCACCCAGCACCCTGAGCACTGAGCACCCAGCACCCAGAGCACTGAGCCCTGAGCACCCTGAGTACTGAGCACTGAGCAGCCTGAGCACTGAGCACCGAGCACCCTGAGTACTGAGCACTGAGCACCCTGAGTACTGAGCACCCAGCATCCCGAGCACTGAGCACCCAGCACCCTGTGTACTGAGCACTGAGTACCCAGTACCCCGAGCACTGCGACCCAGCACCCTGAGCACTGAGCACCCAGCACCCCGAGTCCTGAGCACCCAGCACCCCTAGCATGGGGCACCCAGCACCCTGAGCACTGAGCACCCAGCACCCCGAGCAATGAGCACCCAGCACCCTGAGTACTGAGCACCGAGCACCCCGAGTACTGAGCACCCAGCAACCTGAGCACTGAGCACCCAGCACCCCCAGCAATGAGCACCCAGCACCCTGAGTACTGAGCACCCAGCACCCCGAGTACTGAGCACCCAGCAACCTGAGAACCGAGCAGCCAGCACCCCCAGCAATGAGCACCCAGCACCCTGAGTACTGAGCACCCAGCACCCCCAGCAATGAGCACCCAGCACCCTGAGTACTGAGCACCCAGTACCCCGAGTACTGAGCACCCAGCAACCTGAGAACCGAGCAGCCAGCACCCCGAGCGCTGAGCACCAAGCACCCTGAGCACTGAGCACCCAGCCCCCTGAGTACTGAGCACTGAGCACCCCGAGTACTGAGCACCCAGCACCCCGAGCACTGAGCACCCAGCACCCTGAGTACTGAGCACCCAACACCCTGAGTACTGAGCACCCAGCACCCTGAGCACTGAGCACCCAGCACCCTGAGTACTAAGCACCCAACACCCCAAGCACTGAGCACCCTGAGAACTGAGCACCCAGCACCCCAAGCACTGAGCACCCCGAGCACTGAGCAGCCAGTACCCTGAGGACTGAGCACCGAGCACCCTGAGTACTGAGCAGACAGCACCCTGAGAACTGAGCACCCAGCATACTGAGCACCGAGCACCCAGCACCCTGAGTACTGAGTACACAGCACCCTGAGCACTGAGCACCCAGCACCCTGAGTACTGAGCACCGAACACCCTGAGTACTGAGCACCCAGCACCCCGAGCACTGAGCACCCAGCACCCTGAGCACTGAGCACCCGCATACTGAGTACTGAGCACCCAGCACCCTGAGCACTGAGCACCCAGCACCCTGAGCACTGAGCACCCAGCAACCTGAGTACTGAGCATCCAGCACCCCGAGCACTGAGCACCCAGCACCCTGAGTACTGAGCACTGAGCACCCAGCACCCCGAGCACTGAGCACCCAGCACCCTGTGTACTGAGCACTGAGTACCCAGCACCCCGAGCACTGAGCACCCAGCACCCTGAGCACTGAGCACCCTGAGTACTGAGCACCCAGCACCCTGAGGACTGAACACCCAGCACCCCGAGCACTGAGCACCCAGCACCCAGAGCACTGAGCACTGAGCACCCTGAGCACTGAGCACCGAGCACCCTGAGTACTGAGCACTGAGCACCCAACACCCCAAGCACTGAGCACCCTGAGTACTGAGCACCCAGCACCCCAAGCACTGAGCACCCTGAGTACTGAGCACCCAGCACCCTGAGTAATGAGCACCCAGCACCCTGAGTACTGAGCACCCAGCTCCCTGAGTACTGAGCACCCAGCACCCCGAGCACTGAGCACCCAGCACCCTGAGTACTGAGCACTGAGCACACAGCACCCGAGCACTGAGCACCCAGCACCCTGTGTACTGAGCACTGAGTACCCAGTACCCCGAGCACTGCGACCCAGCACCCTGAGCACTGAGCACCCAGCACCCCGAGTACTGAGCACCCAGCACCCCGAGCATGGGGCACCCAGCACCCTGAGCACTGAGCACCCAGCACCCCGAGCAATGAGCACCCAGCACCCTGAGTACTGAGCACCGAGCACCCCGAGTACTGAGCACCCAGCAACCTGAGCACTGAGCACCCAGCACCCCCAGCAATGAGCACCCAGCACCCTGAGTACTGAGCACCAGGCACCCCGAGTACTGAGCACCCAGCACCCTGAGTACTGAGCACCCCGCACCTCGAGTACTGAGCACCCAGCAACCTGAGAACCGAGCAGGCAGCACTCCGAGCGCTGAGCACCCAGCACCCTGAGCACTGAGCACCCAGCACCCTGAGTACTGAGCACTGAGCACCCCGAGTACTGAGCACCCAGCACCCCGAGCACTGAGCACCCAGCACCCTGAGTACTGAGCACCCAGCACCCTGAGTACTGAGCACCCAGCACCCTGAGCACTGAGCACCCAGCACCCTGAGTACTAAGCACCCAACACCCCAAGCACTGAGCACCCTGAGTACTGAGCACCCAGCACCCCAAGCACTGAGCACCCCGAGCACTGAGCAGCCAGTACCCTGAGTACTGAGCACCGAGCACCCTGAGTACTGAGCAGCCAGCACCCTGAGTACTGAGCACCCAGCATACTGAGCACCGAGCACCCAGCACCCTGAGTACTGAGCACACAGCACCCTGAGCACTGAGCACCCAGCACCCAACGTACTGAGCACCGAGCACCCTGAGTACTGAGCACCCAGCACCCCGAGCACTGAGCACCCAGCACCCTGAGCACTGAGCACCCAGCATACTGCGTACTGAGCACCCAGCACCCTGAGTACTGAGCAAACAGCACCCAGAGCACTGAGCACCCAGCACCCTGAGTACTGAGCATCCAGCACCCCGAGCACTGAGCACCCAGCACCCTGAGTACTGAGCACTGAGCACCCAGCACCCCGAGCACTGAGCACCCAGCACCCTGTGTACTGAGCACTGAGTACCCAGCACCACGAGCACTGAGCACCCAGCACCCTGAGCACTGAGCACCCTGAGGACTGAGCACCCAGCACCCTGAGCACTGAGCACCCAGCACCCTGAGCACTGAGCACCCAGCACCCAGAGCACTGAGCCCTGAGCACCCTGAGTACTGAGCACTGAGCACCCTGAGCACTGAGCACCGAGCACCCTGAGTACTGAGCACTGAGCACCCTGAGTACTGAGCACCCAGCATCCCGAGCACTGAGCACCCAGCACCCTGTGTACTGAGCACTGAGTACCCAGTACCCCGAGCACTGCGACCCAGCACCCTGAGCACTGAGCACCCAGCACCCCGAGTCCTGAGCACCCAGCACCCCTAGCATGGGGCACCCTGCACCCTGAGCACTGAGCACCCAGCACCCCGAGCAATGAGCACCCAGCACCCTGAGTACTGAGCACCGAGCACCCCGAGTACTGAGCACCCAGCAACCTGAGCACTGAGCACCCAGCACCCCCAGCAATGAGCACCCAGCACCCTGAGTACTGAGCACCCAGCACCCCGAGTACTGAGCACCCAGCAACCTGAGAACCGAGCAGCCAGCACCCCCAGCAATGAGCACCCAGCACCCTGAGTACTGAGCACCCAGCACCCCCAGCAATGAGCACCCAGCACCCTGAGTACTGAGCACCCAGTACCCCGAGTACTGAGCACCCAGCAACCTGAGAACCGAGCAGCCAGCACCCCGAGCGCTGAGCACCAAGCACCCTGAGCACTGAGCACCCAGCACCCTGAGTACTGAGCACTGAGCACCCCGAGTACTGAGCACCCAGCACCCCGAGCACTGAGCACCCAGCACCCTGAGTACTGAGAACCCAACACCCTGAGTACTGAGCACCCAGCACCCTGAGCACTGAGCACCCAGCACCCTGAGTACTAAGCACCCAACACCCCAAGCACTGAGCACCCTGAGAACTGAGCACCCAGCACCCCAAGCACTGAGCACCCCGAGCACTGAGCAGCCAGTACCCTGAGGACTGAGCACCGAGCACCCTGAGTACTGAGCAGACAGCACCCTGAGAACTGAGCACCCAGCATACTGAGCACCGAGCACCCAGCACCCTGAGTACTGAGTACACAGCACCCTGAGCACTGAGCACCCAGCACCCTGAGTACTGAGCACCGAGCACCCTGAGTACTGAGCACCCAGCACCCCGAGCACTGAGCACCCAGCACCCTGAGCACTGAGCACCCAGCATACTGAGTACTGAGCACCCAGCACCCTGAGCACTGAGCACCCAGCACCCTGAGCACTGAGCACCCAGCAACCTGAGTACTGAGCATCCAGCACACCGAGCACTGAGTACCCAGCACCCTGAGTACTGAGCACTGAGCACCCAGCACCCCGAGCACTGAGCACCCAGCACCCTGTGTACTGAGCACTGAGTACCCAGCACCCCGAGCACTGAGCACCCAGCACCCTGAGCACTGAGCACCCTGAGTACTGAGCACCCAGCACCCTGAGCACTGAACACCCAGCACCCCGAGCACTGAACACCCAGCACCCAGAGCACTGAGCACTGAGCACCCTGAGCACTGAGCACCGAGCACCCTGAGTACTGAGCACTGAGCACGCAACACCCCAAGCACTGAGCACCCTGAGCACTGAGCACCCAGCACCCCAAGCACTGAGCACCCTGAGTACTGAGCACCCAGCACCCTGAGTAATGAGCACCCAGCACCCTGAGTACTGAGCACCCAGCTCCCTGAGTACTGAGCACCCAGCACCCCGAGCACTGAGCACCCAGCACCCTGAGTACTGAGCACTGAGCACACAGCACCCCGAGCACTGAGCACCCAGCACCCTGTGTACTGAGCACTGAGTACCCAGTACCCCGAGCACTGCGACCCAGCACCCTGAGCACTGAGCACCCAGCACCCCGAGTACTGAGCACCCAGCACCCCGAGCATGGGGCACCCAGCACCCTGAGCACTGAGCACCCAGCACCCCGAGCAATGAGCACCCAGCACCCTGAGTACTGAGCACCGAGCACCCCGAGTACTGAGCACCCAGCAACCTGAGCACTGAGCACCCAGCACCCCCAGCAATGAGCACCCAGCACCCTGAGTACTGAGCACCAGGCACCCCGAGTACTGAGCACCCAGCAACCTGAGAACCGAGCAGCCAGCACCCTCAGCAATGAGCACCCAGCACCCTGAGTACTGAGCACCCAGCACCCCCAGCAATGAGCACCCAGCACCCTGAGTACTGAGCACCCCGCACCTCGAGTACTGAGCACCCAGCAACCTGAGAACCGAGCAGCCAGCACTCCGAGCGCTGAGCACCCAGCACCCTGAGCACTGAGCACACAGCACCCTGAGTACTGAGCACTGACCACCCCGAGTACTGAGCACCCAGCACCCCGAGCACTGAGCACCCAGCACCCTGAGTACTGAGCACCCAGCACCCTGAGTACTGAGCACCCAGCACCCTGAGCACTGAGCACCCAGCACCCTGAGTACTAAGCACCCAACACCCCAAGCACTGAGCACCCTGAGTACTGAGCACCCAGCACCCCAAGCACTGAGCACCCCGAGCACTGAGCAGCCAGTACCCTGAGTACTGAGCACCGAGCACCCTGAGTACTGAGCAGCCAGCACCCTGAGAACTGAGCACCCAGCATACTGAGCACCGAGCACCCAGCACCCTGAGTACTGAGCACACAGCACCCTGAGCACTGAGCACCCAGCACCCTGAGTACTGAGCACCGAGCACCCTGAGTACTGAGCACCCAGCACCCTGAGCACTGAGCACCCAGCACCCTGAGCACTGAGCACCCAGCATACTGAGTACTGAGCACCCAGCACCCTGAGCACTGAGCACCCAGCACCCTGAGCACTGAGCACCCAGCACCCTGAGTACTGAGCATCCAGCACCCCGAGCACTGAGCACCCAGCACCCTGAGTACTGAGCACTGAGCACCCAGCACCCCGAGCACTGAGCACCCAGCACCCTGTGTACTGAGCACTGAGTACCCAGCACCCCGAGCACTGAGCACCCAGCACCCTGAGCACTGAGCACCCAGAGTACTGAGCACCCAGCACCCTGAGTACTGAGCACCCAGCACCCCGAGCACTGAGCACCCAGCACCCAGAGCACTGAGCACTGAGCACCCTGAGTACTGAGCACTGAGCACCCTGAGCACTGAGCACCGAGCACCCTGAGTACTGAGCACTGAGCACCCAACACCCCAAGCACTGAGCACCCTGAGCACTGAGCACCCAGCACCCCAAGCACTGAGCACCCTGAGTACTGAGCACCCAGCACCCCGAGCTCGGAGCACCCAGCACCCTGAGTACTAAGCACCGAGCAACCTGAGTACTGAGCAGCCAGCACCCTGAGTACTGAGCACCCAGCGTACTGAGCACCGAGCACCCAGCACCCTGAGAACTGAGCACCCAGCACCCCAAGCACTGAGCACCCCGAGCACTGAGCAGCCAGTACCCTGAGGACTGAGCACCGAGCACCCTGAGTACTGAGCAGACAGCACCCTGAGAACTGAGCACCCAGCATACTGAGCACCGAGCACCCAGCACCCTGAGTACTGAGTACACAGCACCCTGAGCACTGAGCACCCAGCACCCTGAGTACTGAGCACCGAGCACCCTGAGTACTGAGCACCCAGCACCCCGAGCACTGAGCACCCAGCACCCTGAGCACTGAGCACCCAGCATACTGAGTACTGAGCACCCAGCACCCTGAGCACTGAGCACCCAGCACCCTGAGCACTGAGCACCCAGCAACCTGAGTACTGAGCATCCAGCACCCCGAGCACTGAGCACCCAGCACCCTGAGTACTGAGCACTGAGCACCCAGCACCCCGAGCACTGAGCACCCAGCACCCTGTGTACTGAGCACTGAGTACCCAGCACCCCGAGCACTGAGCACCCAGCACCCTGAGCACTGAGCACCCTGAGTACTGAGCACCCAGCACCCTGAGCACTGAACACCCAGCACCCCGAGCACTGAGCACCCAGCACCCAGAGCACTGAGCACTGAGCACCCTGAGCACTGAGCACCGAGCACCCTGAGTACTGAGCACTGAGCACCCAACACCCCAAGCACTGAGCACCCTGAGTACTGAGCACCCAGCACCCCAAGCACTGAGCACCCTGAGTACTGAGCACCCAGCACCCTGAGTAATGAGCACCCAGCACCCTGAGTACTGAGCACCCAGCTCCCTGAGTACTGAGCACCCAGCACCCCGAGCACTGAGCACCCAGCACCCTGAGTACTGACCACTGAGCACACAGCACCCCGAGCACTGAGCACCCAGCACCCTGTGTACTGAGCACTGAGTACCCAGTACCCCGAGCACTGCGACCCAGCACCCTGAGCACTGAGCACCCAGCACCCCGAGTACTGAGCACCCAGCACCCCGAGCCTGGGGCACCCAGCACCCTGAGCACTGAGCACCCAGCACCCCGAGCAATGAGCACCCAGCACCCTGAGTACTGAGCACCAGGCACCCCGAGAACTGAGCACCCAGCAACCTGAGAACCGAGCAGCCAGCACCCTCAGCAATGAGCACCCAGCACCCTGAGTACTGAGCACCCCGCACCTCGAGTACTGAGCACCCAGCAACCTGAGAACCGAGCAGCCAGCACTCCGAGCGCTGAGCACCCAGCACCCTGAGCACTGAGCACCCAGCACCCTGAGTACTGAGCACTGAGCACCCCGAGTACTGAGCACCCAGCACCCCGAGCACTGAGCACCCAGCACCCTGAGTACTGAGCACCCAGCACCCTGAGTACTGAGCACCCAGCACCCTGAGCACTGAGCACCCAGCACCCTGAGTACTAAGCACCCAACACCGAAAGCACTGAGCACCCTGAGTACTGAGCACCCAGCACCCCAAGCACTGAGCACCCCGAGCACTGAGCAGCCAGTACCCTGAGTACTGAGCACCGAGCACCCTGAGTACTGAGCAGCCAGCACCCTGAGTACTGAGCACCCAGCATACTGAGCACCGAGCACCCAGCACCCTGAGTACTGAGCACACAGCACCCTGAGCACTGAGCACCCAGCACCCTGAGTACTGAGCACCGAGCACCCTGAGTACTGAGCACCCAGCACCCCGAGCACTGAGCACCCAGCACCCTGAGCACTGAGCACCCAGCATACTGCGTACTGAGCACCCAGCACCCTGAGTACTGAGCAAACAGCACCCAGAGCACTGAGCACCCAGCACCCTGTGTACTGAGCATCCAGCACCCCGAGCACTGAGCACCCAGCACCCTGAGTACTGAGCACTGAGCACCCAGCACCCCGAGCACTGAGCACCCAGCACCCTGTGTACTGAGCACTGAGTACCCAGCACCCCGAGCACTGATCACCCAGCACCCTGAGCACTGAGCACCCTGAGGACTGAGCACCCAGCACCCTGAGCACTGAGCACCCAGCACCCTGAGCACTGAGCACCCAGAACCCAGAACACTGAGCCCTGAGCACCCTGAGTACTGAGCACTGAGCACCCTGAGCACTGAGCACCGAGCACCCTGAGTACTGAGCACTGAGCACCCTGAGTACTGAGCACCCAGCATCCCGAGCACTGAGCACCCAGCACCCTGTGTACTGAGCACTGAGTACCCAGTACCCCGAGCACTGCGACCCAGCACCCTGAGCACTGAGCACCCAGCACCCCGAGTCCTGAGCACCCAGCACCCCCTAGCATGGGGCACCCTGCACCCCTGAGCACTGAGCACCCAGCACCCCGAGCAATGAGCACCCAGCACCCTGAGTACTGAGCACCGAGCACCCCGAGTACTGAGCACCCAGCAACCTGAGCACTGAGCACCCAGCACCCCCCAGCAATGAGCACCCAGCACCCTGAGTACTGAGCACCCAGCACCCCGAGTACTGAGCACCCAGCAACCTGAGAACCGAGCAGCCAGCACCCCCCAGCAATGAGCACCCAGCACGCTGAGTACTGAGCACCCAGCACCCCCAGCAATGAGGCACCCAGCACCCTGAGTACTGAGCACCCAGTACCCCGAGTACTGAGCACCCAGCAACCTGAGAACCGAGCAGCCAGCACCCCGAGCGCTGAGCACCAAGCACCCTGAGCACTGAGCCACCCCAGCACCCTGAGTACTGAGCACTGAGCACACCGAGTACTGAGCACCCAGCACCCCGATAACTGATCATCCAGCACCCTGAGTACTGAGCACCCAACACCCCTGAGTACTGAGCACCCAGCACCCTGAGCACTGAGCACCCAGCACCCTGAGTACTAAGCACCCAACACCCCAAGCACTGAGCACCCTGAGAACTGAGCACCCAGCACCCCAAGCACTGAGCACCCCGAGCACTGAGCAGCCAGTACCCTGAGGACTGAGCACCGAGCACCCTGAGTACTGAGCAGACAGCACCCTGAGAACTGAGCACCCCAGCATACTGAGCACCGAGCACCCAGCACCCTGAGTACTGAGTACACAGCACCCTGAGCACTGAGCACCCAGCACCCTGTGTACTGAGCACTGAGTACCCAGTACCCCCGAGCACTGCGACCCAGCACCCTGAGCACTGAGCACCCAGCACCCCGAGTACTGAGCACCCAGCACCCCGAGCATGGGGCACCCAGCACCCTGAGCACTGAGCACCCAGCACCCCGAGCAATGAGCACCCAGCACCCTGAGTACTGAGCAACCGAGCACCCCGGAGTACTGAGCACCCAGCAACCTGAGCACTGAGCACCCAGCACCCCCAGCAATGAGCACCCAGCACCCCTGAGTACTGAGCACCAGGCACCCCGAGTACTGAGCACCCAGCAACCTGAGAACCGAGCAGCCAGCACCCTCAGCAATGAGCACCCAGCACCCTGAGTACTGAGCACCCAGCACCCCCAGCAATGAGCACCCAGCACCCTGAGTACTGAGCACCCCGCACCTCGAGTACTGAGCACCCAGCAACCTGAGAACCGAGCAGCCAGCACTCCGAGCGCTGAGCA